>NC_089847.1:113546479-113846479 GCF_035609145.1 Eleutherodactylus coqui
GATAAACTTCTTTGATTTTGTCATTCAGTTCATAGGATTGGTGGAGCCTATGACCACTAAATTATGGCTCTACCTTATATCTGGCCCTGGGTGGTCTTACAAAGTGATGAGCCTTATGGTTCCTCAAATGTCTTAGCTCTCCTCATCCTAGTCCAGACTCCCAGCAGCCCCCTCCCTCCCTCGCCATATTGACTGTCTGCAGCCAGTCAGGGTTCAGGCTCGTTTGGGTGTCCCACTGTGTGTTCCACACTCCCAGACTCCCCAGGCAGCAAGCAGCCCCCTCCCTCGCCCATGTCAGACTCTCAGCATCATCACAACAACACGAGTCCACCGTCCATGACACCACCAGACTCACTAATTCCCCCCCCCCCCCCCCCCCCCCGTGCCCCGCTGCGGAGTCCCGCGCCGCTCGTGGTGTCCTGAATCCTAGTCCCGCGTCTGCCGCACACATACGCGGCGGGCTGCCTGCCTGTCTCTCTCTCTGCTTCGCGCGCTAGAAGTAGAGTTCGTGTGCTCTCACGGACATTCAGCAGGGGCGCGTCATCAGCCCCCTGCATGATCCCTGCAGACTATACAGGCCGGTATTTTGTCGCAGCCTGCCGCAGTCCCCGGGGCCCGACAAAAATACCGGTCTGTAATAGGGCCGGTAAAAGAAAAATACCGGCACCGGCCTGGGCGATAAAAATACCGGCCAGGCCGGTGATTTACAGGTCGGGTGGCAACCTTAGCTGGGAGGCTCAGTAAATCTTCTGTCCAGGAACATCACGATATACTAATATACAGAATGTATTAAAGGGTTTAATAATCTTTTTACATTACTGTATGTAGATAATCAGCTGAACAACGTATGAGGTTCCTTGAGGTTGAGCAGCGTGAATTAACGCCCGGCTCCATTGTGCGACGCGTCTCAGCGCTGTTTGATTAATGTACAAGGAGTATTACTGAAGCTTATCACTCCGAAAACTCCAGCGCTCATTAGTACCAAACTGATCACTAATTGGAGCGGCAGCTCACGTTATACAGTCCATTAATTACATCTTATGTCTTACAGGGAGAACAATGCAATATAGTCCCCGACAACGTAGATGACATCGTGGCTGATCTCGTCACCGAAGAGAAAGAAGAAGGTAAAATCATCATGTGGCTCCAATTACATCCTTGGGCTCCACATTGGATCCAGTAGATCTCATGGAAAGGGAAAGACAATGTAGAGAATGATCCACAATATATGGATTTACACAATCAGCATTGTCCATATAGCATTCAATTCTGATAGTTCCCAACGTGAAGATGTCTTCTTCTTGGTCTGAACCGAGGTGTACCACTAGGGGTCACAATTGTGATCTGGCCCCTTAGCTGGGAGGGGGCCCTCACCACATACGATTTGCAAGCGCAGGGATCGCGACATGCAGTGTCGGCAGGGAGCAGGAAGACCCTACTAATCAATGAGTGTAATACGCAGTGAATGGAGGCAATGAAAGTCAATGGACTATTTCATTCTTCCATGCACTCCTGCGTTTCCATACACAGGAGAAATAAACGGCAGCATGCTCTATTTCTCTGCATGTCAAACGCAGCCCTTGTATAGGCTGCATGTGATACGCTGTCCGTACGCATGCATTGTGTAGGTCAGTGTTTCCATATGCATCCCTGCTCTGAACTAAGTGGGGAATAAAAAATAAAAAGTCACACTGCGCATGTCCGTGACGTGTGATTCGCCGGCATGTGCAGTGCTAATCATGGCCCGTACACGTCCTCTGCCGGCATTGATTATGGGCTGTAATGAGTACAACGCTGCAGGAGGCTCACAGCATTGTACTCGTACACCCGTGTGAAGAAGCCCTTTGGGTCACTTTACATCAATGTTGGAGGTTCAATTTGGAGCCTCCACTACTAAATTCACTAAAAGAAACCAGGACAAAATAGTGCAGCGTGCAGCACTACTACATCCTGTAAAATGACGGACTGAAACCAAACAGACCCCGTTATAGTCATTGGGGTCTGTTTGGTTGATCCATTTGGCCGGGGGATGCTGCCCACCGAAAAGCAGGATAACAGAAGCACTAATGAGAGTGAGCCCGAATATGTGTAATGTACGTGTAGCTATTATGTAGATCTGAGTCATGTATGTAGTGCAAAGGCAGCAATACACTTTTAGGCTGGGTTCACAGAGGGCGGAATTGCCGCCGAAATTCCGTCCGGAATTGCACCACGGCAAATCCGCCTGCAGCCGCTAATCCCGGGATTAGCCAGCCATGTGGACGAGATTTGTGAAAATTTTGCAAAGCCGGCAAAAGTCATCGTTGCGGCGCAGATTCCCTGGCCGCAGCATGAACATTCTTTTTTTTTCATTGCGGCTATGCTCCCCTCTATGGGAGCGCCAGCCACAACAAAAAAAAATGCCGCCAAGCTGCTCCAAAACCAGCGCTTTCCCGGCGGCCAAACCGCGAGATTTCCATCGGGAATACGCTATGTGGGAGCCGCGCCTTAAGGCTGCCTTCACGCATGACAGATTTTGTTGCAGATCTGCAGCAGATTTCAACCTTTTAACTGAATTCAAATTGGAAAGGTGAAATGGGCTGCAGATCTGCTCCAAAATCTGCGGCAAATCCTTAACATATGAACGTACCCAAAAATGAGTTTGTGTGTCTCGCTTCAGGCAGAAGGACGACACTGGCGTCTCGGTGTTACTGTTACATTAAAGGAGTTTACTGACATTTTAACCCCTTAAGGGCTCCTACCTACTTGCGTTAACAATGCGTTTTTTATGCGAATGTCAATGGTACTTTCTAATGTTAAAAATGCATCGCACAAAAATCACAAAGCACAAATAAATATGTCGGGTTTTAATTAAAAAAATGTATACTAATAGGGCAAAAAGCACAAAACAATTGTTTGTTTTTTTTTAAAAAATTTTATTTTGACACTGTTTTGATCTTTTTTTTGCACTATTTGTGTCCCTGTGGGGGACTTGCACCATAGCACCTATGATCGCTATTATAAAGCTTGTTATAGGGATCATAGGCACTGGCAATGCAGGATACCTGTATCTGGCATCCTGTTGCCATGGCAACCCGTTGGGCTCTCTGCGATTACATCGCAAGAGTCTGATGATGTCACAGAGGGAGCGCACTGTCCCCCCATTCCCTCATTGACCCTTCCGAGTCTGCTGCTCTGTATTACATGCAACGAGACCAGAAAACCCAAATAATACAAGAAGCAGTAGAAGGATACGATGGAAATAAAACCAGACACACAGTGATATTGGGGTGAAAACAGAGAATTTTATTGATTTTACAATTTTATTAATGAGGATGATTTGATGAATATTTTAAATAAAAGCCAAGGATATGTTAGATCCATTGACGTTCACTGATTCAGGGGAAGGCGAAAAAACCCCAATAAGGGGAAAAACTCCTTCCCGACTCCACTGAGGGCAGTCAGACAAGTTCCCTGGATCAGTAATTGTAAGAAACTAATCCAGGGGAAGGCGAAAAAACCTCATTGAGCGTCTGCTAATTCAGCTTCAGATGAGGAAAAACTCCTTCCCGACTCCGCGCACGGCAGCCAGAACCGTCCCCGAATCAAGGTCATTTGTACTAAGAAGGCGACCAAATATTTGGGAAGTGGCCGAATCGGGGGAAGGGGACGGGGCAGTTGTATTGATCCAGAGGAAGGAAAGAAAAAACCCCTTTAACACATCTGCCAATTTGTCCTGATATAAGGGGAAAAACCTTCCTTCCTGACTCCGAATATGGAATTGGAAATTAGTCCCTGGATCAAATGCCCATGCAGATACTCGCCTCATCTCCATCTGATGTCGCGGGCGCCGCCGGTGAGTTCTGTCTTGATAGTAGAGTGGTGAATCCCTGATGTCTTGAAGAATCACCGAGGTCTTGAAATCATCCTAGAGGTCCGAAGATTCACAGAGGCGGTGGGCACAGGAGGCGCGGGCTGCAGGGCGGGAGGCGCTGGTCCATCCTACTGTGTCCAACTAGGTGCCAGAAATGAGAAGTTGGACACAGGGTGCTGAGCTGGCGCATCTTCTGGCAAATCCAGATGTCCGGTACCTACAGCGTGCTGCAAGAGGAAGAAAGAAACAGAGATATAATAGAAGTATATAATATTTTCTCCTCTTCTAGACACTTGGCATGAAAATATAACATTCAGTAAGTCTTAACTTACGGGGAAAGGTTTAAATGGTGGCACTATTCTCCTCTGCTCCAGTTCCTCCCAGCGCACGTCTCCGAAAAATGGGTGGCTCCTGATGTCTCCGGTCAGTCCCAGGCGCCTCTCCGGATCCTTCTGTAGCAGCTTCTTGATGAGATCTCTCAGGTCGGCATCCAGCCATGGTGGAAAGATTGGCTTGTCGGTGGTGATCGACTGCCGGACGATGTGTAGCTGTTGGCCATCAAAAAATGGTGACTGTCCGGTTGCCATTCTGGACACAACGATGCCCATACTCCACCAGTCCACTGCTACGTTGTAGGCTTGCTTCAGGATCATCTCTGGGGCCATGTAGCGGGTTGTTCCTTCCACTCCGCAGATCTTGCTGGACGCTGTCAGACCGTCTTGCGCCAGACCCAGGTCGATAATTCGGATGTGCCCATCTCTGTCCAGCATGATGTTGTCTGGCTTGATGTCTCTGCAATGAAAAGAAAATCCTTTTTAGAAACAGCGCCTCTCCTGTCCATGGCTGTACCTGGTACTGCTGCTCAGCCTCATTCAAGTACATAAAGCTAAGCTGCAGAACCTGACAGCTCATGGAAAACAATGAGAATATCAATCCTGTTCCTCTTGCCGATGCACGATGCCACGCTGGTGGAGAAACTGGAGGCCGCAGATCAGCTCCGCTGTGATGAACCTGATGAAGAGAGGAAAGTGTTTAGTATCAATGGTGATCATTCTGGATAACTGCTGCACAATGTCATCTTACCTCTAACATCACCGATCCGCCCGCCGTACCCCAGAACTGGTTACTCACTGTGTAGTGGGACGGTTCAGTTTACCCGATACGGTAATCAGGGTCTGCAGGCTGCCGCCGGACAGGTACTCCATGATGAAGTAGACGTGATCCTCAGACTGTAGCGTGGCACTGAGATGACACAGGAACGGGCAATCTCTGGCTGCCAGAAGTAGTCTTCTCTCTCGCTGAAGCTCTTCTTTGTTGTCCTCCTCCTTGTTGATCATCTTGATGGCCTTGAAGATGCTTCGGCGACGGACTGATGCCAGGACGACCTAAGGAAAAATGCAAAATAAGCATTTCGATTCTTCAAAATCCCTGATATATGATTTACAAAACATTACTGTATACCATCCCCCACACTATAATTGGTAATGGTGGGGAATGTACTAAATATTTGCACTATAAGGTTGAGGTCAGACGAGCGTTTTTTTGTCCGCTTTCACAGGGCGACAAAATCACGCAATTTTTTTGTGATGCAATAGCACTACAAAGCGCCTGTATGTGAAGCCCCTGCTTTCCAATGGGTTCCTTCACATTAGTGATGCTTTGTAGTTGCTACATTGTAAGAAAATAAAATAGTGGCATGCTGAATATTGCCACCATATGCCATTTTTTGTAGCCCATGTGTCCCTATTAAGCCTTCCTTTGTGTTGCATTGCATTGCACAAAATCGCGTTTTTCGTGCGGTCTGAGGCAATTTTTACAGTAGGAAGTCCTACTGCCTGTCCCTAAAATAAGCCCTAGCTACATTAAAAAAAACTATACAATACAAAACCAGCTAGTCACAATATCGCCGTGACAAAACGCAGCAATATCGCACAGAACACGGCTGCGATATCACTGCGATTTTCTAGCGGCAATATCGCTATCGCCCGTGTTAAAGGGGCCTAACACTACGACTAAGACTTTACATCTGATTAAGAAGAAAAATAGAAGTGTAAAACTTACCTTGCCGAAGCTGCCCCTGCCCAGTACCTGATGGAACCTGAACCCTCTGATGGTGAGTCGGGCGCTGGACCTGGGTGTAACGGCGGGGGTGCTGGGTCCTGAAGGGAGAGAATAAGGAATACCGTGTGGAAGAAATGTAAGAAGACAAGCGGAGAACATGAGATGAGTCTCTAGAAAATTTCAGAATGGCGCTATTTGTTGTCTGCGGCCTGCTGAGTGATTCCCAAAAATATGGCATCACCCAAAACATAACCACCTGTATAATATTGGGGAGATTTAGGAAACGGTCTAAAAGAAAAATGGTCGTTGCTGCCCCCAACAACCAATCACAGCGCAGCTTACATTTTGTATTCTGCTCTTGTAAAATCAATACCGCACTGTGATTAACTGACTGACTGTGCTGTAATGTACATAAGGACCATCTAGCCAACTATCACACTAGGACCCCCCCATCACCCCCCCCCTCCCCCTACAATGTATAAAGTGGACGTACACACTGGTTATATGGGGACACTCACCATAAACACATCTACAACCACTTTATAGGCAGTAAATGTCCCCATGAAGGACGCTCCCTACCTGCTCTTGGCTCCTCATCTTCCCTTCTCCTCTTCTTCCTGGGGTCTTTATCCAGGCTGTCTCCTCTCTTCCTCTTCACTTCTCCCTTCCTCTCCATCTTTTTCTCTCTTTTTATTCTCTTCGTTCTTTCCACTGGATGTAATCCCGTAGAAATCCCGCAGAGCAATCCAACAATCTTCCACACACGGCAGTCGACGGTTGGAAAGTGAGCGGCAGTTGGCTGGTGACATCATAGAGGCTGCCTGGCACATGCCATGCGGGACCTGCAGGTCCTGCATGTACCAGCTCTGCTGCCATATACATTGTACTGTGGGCATCATGAGGGGCATCTGGGGTGTAGATGGGCACATAAATTCATGGTTGGGTTCCCCAATGGTGTAATGTTAAAAATAAATGGGAGACTGAGGCTAAGATGGTATGACTGGTATATCTGGGTTGGCAGTGATGCCCATATTTCACTTCAGGCTCACTGGGGTCTGCTCTAAGTGATCCCATTGTAACTGGGGTATATGAAGTGTATAGGGGCGCAGGAATACCTGGATGGGCTCCATGTTGTAACCATTTAATGACCAAACTGTTTCAGGTCTTAATAACCAACGAGTTTTTAAACGTTTTCATCCCATTTCAGGAGCCTTTGCTGTTATATTTTGTTGTTGACCTCGCTGACTGAGGGGCTGTTTGTGGGACAAGGTGTATTTGTAATGGCACCATTTTGGGGTAGAGATAATGTATTGTATAAGTTTTATTTAGTCTTTGGGAAGGATGGAAAACCTCAAATTCCTCCAATGTTTTTTGGGATTTATTTTCCCGGCGGTATAAATAATCTGATCTCTTTATTCTTCTGCGGCGTTCACTATGTGGGATAAATATCACAATAAGTGAGTCCGGGGTTGATGTGATCATAAAGATACCAGAATTATTTAGTTCATCAGAATAGCACATATTTAGCTGTTTAAGGCTGCATTCACACGAACGTATATCGGCTCGGTTTTCACGCGGAGCCGAGATACGTCGTCCTCGTGTGCGGGGGGGGGGGAGGCTGGAAGAGCCAGGAGCAGGAACTGAGCTCCCGCCCCTCTGCACTATTTGCAATGAGGAGAGACGGGATGGGGCGGGGCTAATTCGCGGAATTTAGCCGCACCCCGTCCTGCCTCCTTTCATTGCAAATAGTGCAGAGGGGCGGAGAGGAGGCAGAGAGGGGGCGGGAGCTCAGTTCCTGCTCCTGGCTCTTCCATCCTCCCCCCCCCCCCCGCAGATCGATATACGTTCGTGTGAATCCAGCCTAAACCACTTGTCATTTGTAATCAATGGCAGCGCGGGGGCATTTTTTTTTCTGCAGACAATTTGCACGCACAAAAAGTTCAGTAAAGCGCGGCCGGGCTGGTGTAAATTAATTGCTCATTAATGCGCTAACGCCCTTGTGAAGCCGGCCTTATAATGGCAAAGTATGTAATAAAAGTCACATTGGTGCCATGCCGTATAGCAGGTGTCAGTCTATTTTCACTGAAGCTGGCACTCGCATTCCGCTCACTCAGGTTGTAGACTGAGTATAAGGGAACGCTCACATGAAACAAATTTTGTGGCAAATTTATATAAAAACCCGCAGTATTTGGTACATTTTTTACGCAGATCCGCGGCTGATTTCCGCCCTCAGTGCTCCTTTAGATGATTATTTCGGAGCAGATTGTGGGCTGAAGATCACAAGCGCAAAACATGAGAAAACGAAGCCATTGACTGTAATGGTTTTACTTTCACTAAGAGTGAGAAGGAAATAAGCCGTGCTTGTTTATGTGTGAGATCAGACGGGCCGGATCTATCATTCTGACGTTTATCTTTATGTGCAAGAGCGCAAAGTTTGACTGTAAAAAAGAAACAGACAGGCTGATGCGTAAATACGATCTGTAGCGGCGAACGTATTTGTTGCCAACCTGAAGAAGTCCTTAAATTGAAGGGTTAAATCTGCTGCAGATCCTCATTGAAAATGTAAGATGTGGATTGTGACTCGGCTTGAGCGGGTTCAAAGATGGGCAGCTAAATTAATAAATAAAATAGGCGGACTACAATACCCAGAGAGGCTATCAAAATTAGGGTTTACTTCAGTAAAAAAGATGACAGCTCGTTGTAAAGCAATTCCTCCCCTTGAAGTTGTCAGACGGATGAAACGTTCTCTGTGATTGTAACGTTTATACAAGTGATAACAATATCAGAGCAAAAGGATTACTAATTGTGGAGAACCGACCCCTTGTATAGAGGCTCTAGTACCCTGTTGTACCGCCTCTAGCTTGGATACAAGATGTGATACAGGGGGGCATGGGGGCTCTAGTACCCTGTTGTACCGCCTCTAGCTTGGATACAAGATGTGATACAGGCAGGCATGGGGGCTCTAGTACCCTGTTGTACCGCCTCTAGCTTGGATACAAGATGTGATATGGGTGGGCATGGAGGCTCTAGTACCCTGTTGTACTGCCTCTAGCTTGGATACAAGATGTGATACGGATGGGCATGGGGGCTCTAGTACCCTGTTGTACCGCCTCTAGCTTGGATACAAGATGTGATACAGGCAGGCATGGGGGCTCTAGTACCCTGCTGTACTGCCTCTAGCTTGGGTACAAGATGTTATACAGGGGGCATGGAGGCTCTAGTACCTGTTGTACCGCCTCTAGCTTGGATACAAGATGTGATACGGGTGGGCATGGAGGCTCTAGTACCCTGTTGTACCGCCTCTAGCTTGGATACAAGATGTGATACGGGTGGGCATGGAGGCTCTAGTACCCTGTTGTACCGCCTCTAGCTTGGATACAAGATGTGATACGGGTGGGCATGGAGGCTCTAGTACCCTGTTGTACCGCCTCTAGCTTGGATACAAGATGTGATACGGCTGGGCATGGGGGCTCTAGTAACCTGTTGTACCATCTCTAGCTTGGATACAAGATGTAATACTCCCAAAAATGTAGCAGACATTTATGCACCAAAGGGCTACATAGAAGTCTATGGGAGGTTCGCAAATGCACATGCAGTACGCAAAGAGATGCCCATTTCAGCAAGAAAAAGAACACATCTGAAACTCATTAGGACCCATTTAAATCAGGGTGTGTGTGTCTGCCGTAGGCAAATGAACATGCCCTGCGGGCGCAAAGAGTGTGATACAGTACACCGATACAAGTGCAAAAACAGACTCATTTACAGCACATATACGTTGCACTAAGGCGTGCGCGGTTGCACATACATCTATGTGAAGCGAGTTTTCATACAGGAGTATTATAAGTATTATAAGTCAGATTACCCAGCTTGGTGGGGGGTAATCCATAAATTTCCTGAAAGTGCTGCAGAAGAAGTTGGCCCTATACCATTATTGAATTTGAAGCACTTCTACACTCCCGATGGAGCATGTACAAATATCCACTAGAGTCCTCCACCTGTTTTCAATCTACACGCTATTCCGTGATTGACAGCTATCTGGGAAGACTACCAGTCACTGAGTAAGCCCGCCTACTGGACTCCACATCCAGAAGAAGCAGTGTTTTGCCACTTAGTCTCCTGTTAGAGGTTGAATAGTTGGCTTGTTATAGTCAATAGATGACCATTCGGACATCTGCAAAAAGTTGTGCTGAACCAACGGGATACAAAGGGGTGCTTTCCTAATGCTGTTGCCACGTCAATTGAGCAGCAGGATCACAGCGATCAGACCCCTGCAATCATATGCAAGACATAGGACACCTTAAGGCACCAGAAATGCGAGATTCTCTCAGCTTTGTATGGATATTATTCTATACATTATCCAAATGTTCGCACTGCTCTCTACATGAGAAGACTGCAATATTAGCAATCATTTGCATGGATAATGCATAAAAATGAAACAATATGCCCTTATTTGTCCCTAATGTGGATGCCTGCTCTCCATTCTCTATAATAACCTTCTCTATTACACTAACTGCAAGTTACATAAAGTTGTTTGAAATAGTTGGAAATTTATGGCACTACAATCTTCCTAGCAGGAAATAAGTATCCAAGTATACAAAAAGTTTCATTGGTGAAAGTTCTTGCATGATAGTGCCCCCTACATCCAGTTTATGATATTCCCAAACTTGCAAAAGGAATCAGAGATTTAGTGTCACCTAAAGTTGGAGCTATCTGAATGGTGCCATAATGTTCTTGATTTTTTTGTCTTTTAGATGACACCCCCGAGACTTGCATCTATTCCAACTGGTCTCCTTGGTCCGCTTGCAGTTCTGCAACCTGTGAGAAAGGCAAAAGAATGAGACAACGTATGCTTAAAGCACAGCTGGACCTCAGCGTTCCTTGTCCAGACACACAGGACTTCGAACCTTGTATGGGACCGGGATGCAGCGATGATGGTAATTTGGAGGGCAAATAGGCTCAATGAAAGGTTGAGTTGATTTAAAGGGTTGTCCAGTTATAAAGTCACATTTTATAGTTAGAGCTAAATTACTTTAAGCAATAAAACAAATGGTATGTACTAATCCTCAGCTCCAGCGATCCAGTGCTGCAGCCATACGATTCTCCCGGTCTCTGTGGACAGCGGAAATCAGGTGACTAATGCCTACCCAATCAGATGCCACAGCATCACTGCCAATTCTTTTGGTATCTGCTCTCACATCCTGGGTGATACAATGCCAAGAGTACAGAACAGTGACGTTGCAGCTTCTGATCGGCAAGCAGTGTTCACCTGACTTACCCTGTCAAAGAGACTGGGAGAATCATGGGGCTGAATGGATTGTCGGGGCTGAGGATAGGTAGGTACCATTTGTTTTTGTTTTTTTAAGTCATTTGGCTCTAATTTTAAAACGTGACTTTGTAAGCCGGCAATCCTTTAAACTACTAGTAACTATGAAACAATATTATTTCAATTTTTGTGGTGAATCTTCAAACATTTCAATGCCTTATTAAAACGAAGCTTTAATTTAAGACATCTTCTGATATATCATTGAAACACATTACAATACATCATTGGTGGATGTCTGCGCCTATGCCAATGAAGTTAATAGTGAACACACAAAAACCTGTATGGGTGGGCAGAGCTTCTGGAGTGGAAGAACTGTGAGGGATTAGGGACAAATGGTGCTGTCGTGCAAGTGATAATACAGAGCCAGTAGATTATACTGGTGCCAAGTACATAGAAGAGAGGATCTTGGTGCGAACCACAAAAGGATAGTGGATTTGAGAATAGTGATTAGTGAAGAACTTTCTTTGATGCCCACACATAACATGTTTCGAGGCAACACAAGCAAAGCTACCATCTGAGGACTGTGTTTTTGCTGAACACTAATGGTAACACCAGGTCCCTGACTTTTATTGTATTTCATCGCATTTGACATCCTATCATGAAATTCCTTCTGCGATAAATTCCAGCTATTGGAGAAAAGGGCTATGCTGCCTCAAAACATGTTATGTGCTGGTGTCAAATAAAGTTCTTCACTACTCACCATTTTCAAGTCCACTATTAGGGCTCAATCACACGGGCGCATCGGCACCCGCACACCAGCGCCGATGCGCCCGTTTAACTGACAGTTAGAAGACAGCCGTACCTGAAGATGGCCGTCTCTTTCCAGCGCTGATGAAAGAACACATGACCGGCAATGAAGCCGGTCACATGTTCTTTCCTCCGGCGCTGCAGAGAGACGTCCGTCTTCAGGTACGTCCGTCTCCTTCCTGCAGTAACACGGGCGCCGATGCGCCTGTGTGACTGAGGCCTTATTTAGTTGCTTGCACCAAGATCCTAGTTCTCTTTTTTTCTCTTTAATGAAGTCGATGGGGAATGGGGGAATTCAAAGTCAATGGCAACTCCATCGACCTGATAGAAGACGGGACATCTTTGAATTGACCCACCAATATTATCTCAGAAGTGAAGGTTCAGCTTCAGACATCTTCTGACATGTCATTGAGACACAGACTCGTAGATAAGAGACACTAAACACAGTGGCCCAACTATAGAGGGTACAAAGGTGGTCATTGCAATTAGGCCCTAAAGCCTTGAGCCCAAAAGATCCTTCTACTCCATATGAGAAGATCAGAGATTTTAATAATGCCTTATAGCTAGAAGTCCTGCTACAGATTTTGTATCAGGAGGAGCACAGCTTCTCCTTGTGGTGACAACTTAATAGGTGTTAGGTGCCGTAAAAAGCTAAGTTATGCTGCTCTTGGGCATCTGTTATGCAAATGGCAGATGTTGCAATGCTTCGGTAGTGCTGCCTATTTGGTATATGGTAGTTTATGGTAGTTTTCCTAATATCTGACCTTTAATTACACCTTATAGCATGACTGGGAATATAAGCTAAAACCAGAGTCTTCTCTAGAAGGAAAAGATGACCATTCTTCTGGAGAAGATTTTGATTTTGGCTTATATTCCCAGTCATGGTATAAGGCCTGTTAAAAGTTCTGACATTGTCTTGTAGGAAAGATACCTTCCAGTAGTTGGCGCTTTTGAGGCACTTAGTAACATCTCCCATCAGCATTCCAAATTTCTCAAAGGGGTATTGCATGGTATTTTAAGTCAGCTAATGCCTACAAATTGGTCTCTACAAGGATAAACTTTACCCTTCCTGACCCACATCACCGGCCCCTCACCCAGACAACCTCTGCTGCTACATGGCTATCTTTTCCTTATGGAGAAGGCTCTGGTTTTAGCTTACATTCCCAGACATGTTACAAGGCCTGTTACAAGGTTGGCTATTGACTTGTAGAAAAACTACCTTCTAATTGGTGGTGCTACAGGGGTATTGTACCATCTGCCATTTGCATACCAGTTTTTGTATTGGAACACATGAGCTTCTAATTGTTTTTCTAACTAAAGTCAAAAATGCTAATTTGCTATGGTTTTCAGTGTGGTTTTGCTTTCTCTCAGATGGGTCCACATGTATGATGTCCGAGTGGATCATGTGGTCCCCTTGCAGTGCCACTTGTGGAATGGGAATGAGATCCAGGGAGCGATATGTAAAGCAGTTTCCAGAAGATGGCTCTATTTGTAAAGTTCCAACAGAAGAAATAGAGAAGTGTATAGTTAATGAGGAATGCGGTATGTCAATTTACATCATATGCTATTCAAAAGTTGTTCCTTAGAATAGAAATCCTATTAGGTATTATTGTGCAGAGCTGCACTCGTAATTCTGCTGGTTGCCATTAGAATCAGTCAACAAGCCTGATGACAGCCACATCTCCACTAGCTTATCTGAACTTTTGTAATGAAATGGGATGGACTTCTTTTTTTCCTACAACAGATTACAGTACTTGTGGTAATAACTATACTCCTCACCAGAGAAAACTGTGTCCAGGCCGTGAATCAGCAATGAAGGCTGGGAGATTTCAGCTCTGAAGAGTAGGAATTATGACTGCAGCTCTGAACTATCACATAGGCTGTAACTCAGGAGTCTAAGATAGTTAATGCAGTGTATTTTCAAGCTACTCAACTACTACTCAATGGTGAATTTTCGATTTAGTTGAATGCCAATCAGAATGATGTATATCACGATTCAAAACAATCCCTATAGATAAACTGTTTTGATTGTACCTTAGATTGGAAAATGTGTTCCACATCCTGACATATCATAGATATAATAATAAAAAGCTGATAATTCTTTGCTGTATATCATTCAAAACATAGAGCCAAGCAGCTGTATCGTGACAGAATGGGGAGAGTGGGAGGAATGCAGCGCCACCTGTGGTATGGGGATGAAAAAGCGGCACAGGATGATTAAGATGACGCCAGCAGATGGATCCATGTGCAAAGCTGAGACTTCTGAAGTGGAAAAGTGTATGATGCCTGAGTGTCGTAAGTAATATACCATTTTACCACCACATTTATCCAGAAGCAGGGAGCGCTACATACTATGATGACTTTATTAAAACTGTTAACAAAGGCATGGAAACTATAGGGACAGACCAATGTGGCTGCTGTGGAGCCTTGGGAGAGAGCGGGGCCAGCCATGGTTGGTCGAATCCCCCTTGTCAAACATATATGACGCCTCTCTAGAGAGGAACTGCGTTGTTAGCAAACAAGGGTGGTAAAGAAATAGCCTGTAAGCCGGGCGGTTCACCGGCTAGTTGCAGGGTGCCACACAACTGAATGAACAGAGGTCTGGCAGCTTTAAATGCAGTCTTTACCGGTTGCTTATACGAGAGAACATGGCCCCAAAAGTAAGGGAACAGTCTTTGAAATACAAAGCTGGTAAAAAGAACAATGGCCAGCGGTGGTATCTTTGGAACAACCACAATGACTAAACCCTGGCCAAAGTTACTTGAGTTGAAATCATACCAGGTCGCAATAAGACCATTATTTTGTATAGCTGCACAGCCAGATGACCCCCGGCTCTAACAACTAGGCCCTTACTTTCCATGCATTTGGATGCTACCTGCAGAATACCAATGTGCTTTCCAATAAAAGTATTCAACCCCCATTGCAATTTAGGTTTATTTGCCAAATTTACAAATTTTCAGCTGTTTTGAAAAAAAGATCAATTAAGAACAATTTAAATAGCACAACACAAGTAATATAATATAAATTTAACACAAAATGTGAATTTTCATGACTACTGGAGTCTAAGAATTATTCATCCCCTGCAATAGAATACTTTGCAAATCAGGTGTTGGCTCAAGCACGCCTGATGCAACTAATCAAAGACTTCATTAGTTGCACTTGGTGTGTTGGAGATAAAACACATCAAATACCTGGACTGGCAAGGGTCTTGTTGACTGACGTTTGATTGTATGATAGAAATAAGGCTAAGTCAAGAGAGTCTTCAAAAAGTTAAAAGAAGAGGTCATTACCTTGTACAAACATGGGAAAGGGTACAAAAGATAGAAAGGCACTGAATGCTCATAGAGATACTGTTGGAAGTATAGTTTGCAAGTTCAAAGTTAGAGGAACACTGGCTACACTACTTGGATGTGGCAGAAAGAGGAAGCTATCACCGGCTGCCACAAGATTCCTGCGGAGGAAGGTGGTCAGAAACCTTACAGTGACTGCAAAAGACCTGCAACAAGATTTGGTGGCAGCAGGCATTGAGGTTTCTGCTTGCACAATAAGGCGCCTACTAAACACTAAAGATCTTCATGCCCAAACTCCAAGATCTAAAGTACATATCTTTTGACCCAAAAACACAAGACAAATAATTTGAATACGCTGAAAGCCATATGAATAAGTTATGGGATTCTGTTCTGTGGAGCGAGGAAACAAGACCGCAACTTTTTGGGCCTATGGATCAGTGGTATGTATGTGGAAAGAATTAAGCATACACTAAAATAAACACCTTACGTACACTGAAACATGGCGGTGGCTCGGTGATGCTCTGGGACTGGTTTGCTTCTTCTGGCACTGGAAACTTACAATATGTGGAGGGCAAGGTTGATTCAACCATGTATCAGGAAATCCAAGGAGAAAACCTTATGCTTTCTGTGAGGAAGCTGAAGCTTGGGCAACATTCCATCTACCAACAGGACAATGGTCCCAAGAATACTTCAGTCTGCCAAGGCTTGGTTTCAGAAGAAGTCCTGAAAGATGCTGGAATGGCCATCTTTGGTGGATTTGAAGAAGGTGGTTACAGCATGCAAACCCAAGAATATTAGTGACTTAAAGGCCATTCTCCATAAGGAATGGGCGAATATTAGAGATGAGCGAGTAGTGCCTTAGTCGAGTATCTGCCCGCTCGTGTCTAAAGATTCGGCTGCCGGAGCAGGTGATAGGTGAGTTGCGGCGGTGAGCAGGGGGGAGCGAGAGGGAGAGAGGGATCTCCCCTCCGTTCCTCCCTGCTCTCCCCCGCCGCTTCCTGCCCCCCGCCCCCGCCGGCCCCCGAATCTTTAGACATGAGCGGGCAGATACTCGACTAAGGCACTACTCGCTCATCTCTAGCGAAGATTCTTCAAGGATGCTGTGAAGCTGATGTCTAGCTATGCATCAGATTTGTGGCAAGTCATAACAGCAAATGTGCTCTACTAATACGAAAGACACTTCTCATGGAGGGGGTGAATAATTCTAAGACTGCAGACAGTAAAAGTGGCATTTTGTGTTGAATTTGGAGAAACCGCTTGTTATATTAGTTGCGTTCAGCTATTAAAATTGTTCTTGTTTGATTGTTTTATTACAAACAGATGAAAGCTTGTGAATTCGGCAAGTCTAATTTGCAATGAGAGTTGAACAAATTTGAATGCAATGGCAAACATATTTTCAGAAGAACAAACTGTTTTAATACACATTTGAACATACTATTAACCTGCCCTTGGGTGTCTTAACCCTTTCCAATCCTCTGTCTGACATCTGAAGACATTATGATTTAAGGCTGTACAGCTCCGATGTTGGAAGACGTCCGTCGGGGTTCTCTTACTGTATATTACCAGCCTCTCTGCTGTCGGAGCCTATCCAACTTGTCACCTCATGCAGTACTGGCTTTAGCCAGCAGATAGCGCCGTCGTATAAAGACAGAAAAAGAGTAAGCCCCCTAGGAAAACCAGGATACAAATTGGATTGGAAAGGGTTAATTCACTCCCTTACAGGCTCGAGGGTTATATGGGAGAAAAACACAAAATGAAAAAAATATTATATCCTGTTTGGTAAACCTCGGCATTTGATCTTTGCTATTAGACCCCTTTCTTGTATGTATGCCACTGACTATAAAGCAATCAAAGCACAAGCCAAGACCTTTTTAGTAAATACAAGAATGGAAATCTATTTTCAAACACGTATTATGCTCTAATGAGCCAAGTCACGGCCTCTCTTTACATGTACTCCTGTTCATAGGAAGCCATTCGGGAGATGCCCCGACGAACATCTTCTCTCTGTAGGTTTTCCTCAACTGTCTTAATATCTGGAATAATGATTCATAGACCATTGACTGTTCTTTTGTATCTTCTTTCGGACCAGTTGAGTGATCTCAGTACGATTCATCACAACATTTTGCATAGTGCTCTTTACAAACCTCAGTAAATCATTATCACTAGCTTATGAAAAGACACTAAAATGGCCCATTATCCTCGGGTTATACAGAATGATGTATGATTCAAGTTGGCAGGATAGTTCATTAGGAATATAAAAATCCATACAACGATGACACTTCTTTGATTAAAGGTTGAGCACCAAAATCCTTATCCTATTATTGACAAATTCATTGGATGAGATCTGAGTAGTACTATAAGGCCTTGTCAACGCGGCCATATTCAAAGCCTTGTGTCGGCTTACAAAAAAATGGGCATAGGTGTGATCGTCTTAAAGAAGCACAAGACATGAGTTCAACTTATCTGTTTTATTGAAACCAGCATAAGTAGACACGTTTCGGGGCTATGGCACCCCTTCCTCAATATTTGGTGAGGACACACTATGTAAAAACATGTGATAAGAATAAAAGGGAGGGGGAGGGGCATTTTTTTTACAGATACAAATATGAGGGTGCAATTTCATGTGAAATGAGTATAGACAGAGAAAAAAGTGTTATAAGGAAATAGAAAAAATAGGGCTAAAAACACCAATGAAAAAAACCATAAACATGAGTAAAATAAATGTAAGATAAAAATGTTTACAGTAAGCAGCTGGGAATTCCTCCAGCCCCGCTGCTGGGCAATTCCCAAGCAGCAGGGGGCAGTAGGGGACTTCCTCCACCTCTCTCCCCAAGGGATTTCCCTATAGCTGGTAGAAAGGGGCAAGGTTACAGGACTTTCCCGAGAGTGTGGGAGAAAAGGGCGGGTCTAGAGGGATCTGCCCCCTAGCCCCACCCATCTATCTTTGTTATGGGGAATCCCTGTGAGAAGCCCTATAGCCCCACTCCTCTCTCTAGCCCCACCCACTCTCTCTGCACTATGGGGATATCCCTTGGGGATCCACAGAGCAGGGCGAGAGAAAGGATAGATCAATAATAGTTGATCAACTTATTTTTCCATCAATATAGTTGTGTGAGGGCTCCTTTTTTGCAGGATGTCCTGTAGTTTCTATTGGTACTATTTTGGAGTTTATGTGACTTTTCGATTTATGAAATTTTCTCTTGGAGACGGCATGACCAAAAATGGGCAATTCTGGCATTATTTTTTTTCCAGACGCTGTTCACCATGTGGGATAAATAATGTGTTACTTTGATAGATCTGACTTTTATGACTGCGACAATACCAAATACACCTTTATTTTTATTTTACACTATTAATATGGGGAAAAGTTTTGTTTTTTTTAACTTTTACTTTATTTTTTCCAATAATTAAAAAACCTTTTTTTAACTTATTGTTTTAGTACCCATGGGGGACATGAACTTGCAATCACTGGATCACTCATACAGTGTAATGTAATACCACAGTATTACATCATACTGCAATTTATGATGGTGTGCCACAGGCACGCTTTCATAGGCATTTATTCATGGCAGTCCTGGAGGCCTTAAAACGGGAGCAATAGCAACTGAACGGCACCGCATGATCGCATCACGGGGGTCCATTCAGGACCCCCAAACAACAATCTGGACATTTAGAGGGTTAACAACCGCGATCAGAATTAGTGCTGACCATGGCTGTTGCAGACAGGTGTCTCCTATGACAGTCCACACCCGCCTTATATGGAAGGGGCTCAGCTCGCGATCCTACTCCGTATTACCCCCACATACCTGGGAAGTAAATGTACACCTGTGGTGTTAAGGGGTTAAAAGTCTTAATACATAAAAACTGTGTGAATGTACCATAATTGTAATGACTTGTAGAATAAAGTGCACTTGTCATTTTTGCTGTATTATGAACGCCTTATAAATAAAACCCCCCTAAAATACCACAGTTGCATTTTTTTTTTTCATTTTGCCAAGAGTGTTTCTTTTATAACAGTTGACCTAGCAAAATGCCTCCCCCCTCCGTGTGCAGGGACAGATGTACTTTATATTCTTGCTGTACCCACAGATACTATCCCATGCATGCTATCACCATGGTCTGAATGGAGTGACTGCAGCGTGACATGCGGCAAGGGAGCCAGAACACGACAAAGGATGTTAAAGTCACCGGCTGAACTGGGAGACTGCAACGAAGAGCTGAAACAAGTAGAAAAATGCATGCTCCCGGAATGCCGTACGTACAAAAGGGACAGAGGAAAGCTTTGAAAAATGGTGCAAATTGTGTAAATATGTATACAATGTCACCACCGCTACATATGTCATAGACCTACTGATGAAATTACTGCTTCGCCCATTAGACCCATTCACTGAAGCTCCAGTTCAGTGTGCAAGTATCTTATATTCAGCCATAGCATTGGACATCTGAAGGGATATTAAAGAGCCACATTCAAAATCTTCAATGAATCGAAGCAGCCCCAGGCAAATATTTAAAGGGCATGCTAAAGGCCCATCAATTAACTGTTTAACATTGCAGATTTAAGAGCAAGGTGTAAAAATAGCTAATATTAATAAGCTGGCACCATATTAAGTTTCTCATTTTATCACAACTGATTGCAATATTAGAATTTGTTATGTATAATCTGCTTAAAGGGGTTATTGGTATCCCAAAAATGGGTTATAAATAATGTGTTACTGGTGGACTAATCATTGGGAGAGTGGCACACCCCAAGTCGCCTTTAGTCAATGGAGCAATGGTACGCTGTCTATATTGGGGTTGTGGTCACAATAGTTGGAGGAACGTCGTAGAAAATACCACCAAAATCTATTTTGAGGACAACCTCCTTAAAGTCAGGGCACCTGATAGACGTAATGACTGCACAACTACATTCACTACTGTATGAAACCTCATCCGAGGACCTACGTACCTCAACGAAAAATATTTTCTCCTAAAATATAGCTTTTATTAAATGCTGTGAAAAGATATTGGCCAGCTATGCCACGAAAATGCCATTTTCTAGTCTGGCTGCCCTAGATACTGATTCCAATTTTCTTGTTCACTGACTATTTGGTAATAACACTGTTATTAAAGGGGTTGTTCAGTTGTAAACTATAGATGGGCTATGAGCAGGATAAGTTATCAATAGTAGATTGTCAGGATTCCGAGTGGCAGACCCCCGTCAGTCTATTATTGATAGCCTATTCCGCCAATAAGCCATCGGTAGTTTATAACAGGACCACCCCTTTAAGCATACAATACTTATTAATGGTGCTTAGTAAAAGTTAATAGGACTTTTTAGTGATCAGGATCTGAAAAGGTCGTTCTGTGTTACATGTTCTCTTTACCTGTGACAATTCCCTAGTCAGTACTCAGAGCTATGGACACCTTTGGGGGGAGGTGGAGGGCAGAACTTATTTTTTTAACTTAAATGCATTTCTTTGGGTTGACAATCATTTTTGCAATAGGGTTGGATTAAAAAATTTTCACTGTTTATCTTCTGCAGCTTCTAGATATCAGTTCTGCCTGAAAACCATCGTTCAGCAGAACAGCTGAAAAGCAGGACCGCACACTGCGTTCTGCCTGTGGATAGCTGATTACAGCTGATAACATTGTATCAGCTGTTCTCAGCTGTCAACCACGCTGGCAGAACAACTGATAAGCAGGACTGCACCCTGTGTCTGCTGTCTGTGGTGCTGAACTCTCCAAGGGGAGCCCATGGCTGAACAATGGAGCTAATTACAGATCTCAGACCTAAGTTCTGCAACAGCTCCCAAAAGCTCATTTGCATGCAAATGAAGCTGATAAAGTACTAATAACAATTAGTGCCTATTAGTACTTTATGCAAAGCGATCGCTGATCTTTCTGTCTTTTGAAAGATTATCTTTGTGTCTAAATGGGCCTATAGATAAACTTTGCTGTTGTTATAAATTAGCTAATATGAAGGTGCAGGAGAGGAGAGCGCAGGGGGAACGAAACCATGAGTACAGCACACTGACACATCTACTACTGAGACTTAGACAGCAGTGTCTACATACATGGATGTTGAAGAAGACAGACAGTGCAACATTTTTTACGAAGGTCTATTATAAAAATGATTGTCAGCCAAAAAAAGATGAAATGAAAAGATTGCCCCCTACCCCCCAAGCTGTTCATAGCCTTTAAATGATCTTTTTCTTTCCAGCCATTAACTGTGAGCTGACTGAGTGGTCTCACTGGTCAGAATGTAACAAGTCATGTGGGAAAGGACATATGATCCGAACAAGAATAATCACACTGGAGCCACAGTTTGGAGGAGGCCTCTGTCCAGAAACTGTACAACGTAAGAAATGCAGAGTTCGAAAGTGCCAAAAAAATAACGGGGCTGAAAAGAGACGTCTTAAAGATGCCCGAGAGAAAAGGAGAAGCGAGAGGACGAATGAAGAAGCAGATGGTGAACAGTATCCAGGTATACGAGAATGTTGTCCAGGTGGTTTTACTCATTTGTCTCAAATGTTAGACTTATGGGGCTGTTAGTGGCTCAGGGACTCTTTTCTGACCTGTTTTGCTTACAGCAACTGCGAACACCAACTAGGCTTCCTTCATTGCTTACCCAGTCTCGGTGCCATAATCTACATGCTGGTTTGGCTCTACCTGGTACTGCAGCTCAGTCTCATTACTAGAGTGGACGCAATGTTAGTACCAGGCACAGCCACCCATACACTGCAGCCACTGTGCCTGAACAAACAATGAACTGGATATTTGCCGTTGTGCCGCACCCCCTTCATTCTTTCTATTGGCCTGATTACCAAGGATTGAACCGATACAGATTACCCTAAGGGCTCATGTCCACGGGCAAAATATGATTTAGGATCCGCAGCGGATCTCCCGCGTGCGGATCCGCATCCCATAGGGATGCATTGACCACCCGCGGGTAGATAAATACCCGCGGATCGTCAATAAAAGGGATTTAAAAAAAAATGGAGCATGGAAAAATCCGGACCATGCTCCATTTTCGTGCGGGTCTCCCGCGGGGACGGCTCCCGCGGGCTTCTATTGAAGCCTATGGAAGCCGTCCGGATCCGCGGGAGACCTAAAATAGGAATTTAAAGTATTTACCATCCGGCGCGGGCGGGGAAGGTCAGCTGTTCCTCACGGCCGCATCTTCCTTGCTTCGGCTCGGCGGATGTGCCCGGCGCATGCGCGCGGCACGTCGGCGACGTGCCGCCGGCGTCAGGAATTCATCCGCCGGCCGAAAATGAAGATCCGGCCGTGAGGAACAGCTGATGTTCTCCGCCCGCGCCGGATGGTAAATACTTTTAAATTCTTATTTTCGGCGCTCATGTCCGCGGGGCAGGAGGGACCCGCTGCAGATTCTCCATGTAGAATCTGCAGCGGATCTGATTTTCCCCGTGGACATGAGGCCTAAGGATGTGCCATCAATAGTAAGTCGTGAAAAACCTTTTAAAGATAATATTAGGGAATTGTTCCAATAGTACTGTATTGACTTCATAGACGGGTATCTCTGTTTTGGAGTTTTGGCCAATTAAGGAGCATTGCCTGCTGACCGTCAAGAGTTTTTGTAGCTTCGGCTTTGCAACCATGCTGCAACTCATCACCACCCAGAAATTGTAATTTTGACATGGTCTATTTTGGCCCTGAGGAAATGACAATGTTGGTCGACTTTTATCTCCACTTTTCAAAAGCCATAACTTTTTTATTTTTTCATCCACCATTGGCTATTTTTTACAGCACTAATCATACACCAAATGATACTTTTTTTGGGGGGGGGGGGGGGAAATTATGAGCTTACAAAAAATATTTTTTTTTAGGTTTTTCCACTTTAACATAATAAAAACCCTGTTTTTAAAATTCAAAGTCACATAACTGTTTTATTTTACTATTGATGAAACTCTGTGAGGGCTTGTTTTTTGCATGACTAGCGGTAGTTCCTATTAGCACCATTTTTGAATACATACAGATTTTTTTATCACTTTTATTGCGTTTTTCTGGTAGGCAAAATGACCAAAATAACCATTTTGGTTCCGGTTTCTTGTTTGTTTTTTTTTACAGTTCTTGTTATGCAGGATTAATTGTGAGTTCAATTTATTGTATAGGTCATTACTAGAGATGAGCGAGCATACTCGTCCGAGCTTGATGCTCGTTCGAGTATTAGGGTGCTCGAGATGCTCGTTACTCGAGACGAGCACCACGCGGTACTCGTCTTGATTAAACGAGCACTGACCATTGAATTCAATGGAGCCGGCAATACAGCCGGCTCCATTGAAAGCAATGGGCTGCCGGCGATCGCGGGATGAATTGTTGGGAAGGGCTTAAATATATAAGCCCTTCCCTGCAATTCATCCAGAAATGTGTAAAAAAAAAAATATATATATACTCACTTTGTCCCGGCAGAACGATGTTAGCCCATTGAATTCAATGGAGCCGGCAATACAGCCGGCTCCATTGAAAGCTATGGGCTGGCGGCGATCGGGGGATGAATTGGTCCCGCTGAGCCAATGAGAGGCAGCAGTCACTCACCCATTCATAAATTCATGAATGGGTGTGTGAGTGAGATCTGCCTCTGATTGGTCAGGCTGTGACCAATTAGAGGCAGCTCATTCAGCAGGCGGGGATTTTAAATCCCTGGCTGCTGAATACTACTGACAGCTGTTCAGAGCAGTTCAGGAGTTCTGCCGCTGGCCGCGCTGAACTCCGTCTGCTGGGACCAGGTGAGTATATATATATTTTTTTATTTTTACACATTTCTGGATGAATTGCAGGGAAGGGCTTATATATTTAACCCCTTCCCGACAATTCATCCCACGATCGCCAGCAGCCCTTTGCTTTCAATGGAGTCGGCTGTATTGCCGGCTCCATTGAATTTAATGGGCTAACATTGTTCTGCCGGGACAAGGTGAGTATATATTTTTTTTATTTTTACACATTTCTGGATGAATTGCAGGGAAGGGCTTATATATTTAGGCCCTTCCCGACAATTCATCCCGCGATCGCCGGCAGCCCATTGCTTTCAATGGAGTCGGCTGTATTGCCGGCTCCATTGAATTTAATGGGCTAACATTGTTCTGCCGGGACAAGGTGAGTATATATTTTTTTTATTTTTACACATTTCTGGATGAATTGCAGGGAAGGGCTTATATATTTAGGCCCTTCCCGACAATTCATCCCGCGATCGCCGGCAGCCCATTGCTTTCAATGTAGCCGGCTGTATTGCCAGCTCCATTGAATTCAATGGGCTAACATCGTTCTTCTCTGCCACAGCTGTTACAGCTGTGGCAGAGGAGAACAATCTTTATTTCTTACAGTGTGGGGGCGGGGGGTCGCTCTTGCCACTATTGTGGCTTAATAGTGGGACCTGGGAACTTGAGATGCAGCCCAACATGTAGCCCCTCGCCTGCCCTATCCGTTTCTGTGTCGTTCCCATCACTTTCTTGAATTTCCCAGGTTTTCACAAATGAAAACCTTAGCGAGCATCGGCGAAATACAAAAATGCTCGAGTCACCCATTGACTTCAATGGGGTTCGTTACTCGAAACGAACTCTCGAGCATCACTGAAAGTTCGACTCGAGTAACGAGCACCCGAGCATTTTGGTGCTCGCTCATCTCTAGTCATTACGGATGTAATGATATCAAATATGTGTGGTTTTATTTATTTGTTCATACAAAGAGGGGAAAGGGCACAAAAAAGGGTACCTTTTATCACTGTTCTTTTACGTGTTTTTTTTTACTATTTATTATTTTTTTACATTTTTATGTATCTGTAGGGGATTTGAACCAGAAAAGCTTTGTTTGCTCTGATCATGCATAGCAGCCCTTCAGTACTGCAATGCATTATTGCTTACAATAGCGATAACAGGCCCCCTCTGTGAACCCTTTACATGGCTTGATCCACACTGATTGAAGCATGCAAGGAGGTAACATCAGACATAGTTGTGCTCATTGCAGCGGGAGGTCGGCTGTCAGTCACCAGGATGGAGCGGCTCAGCTACTGGACATACATTTGCATATTGTTGCATTAACTACCAGCCAGCCAGGACATAAATGTATGTTAATCTTCTGAGCCCCAAATCCATAGCCAGGCCTTCATCATGTGCCATTTATAATATTAGTGTAGTCACTTGTAACAAAAGAGCTTTTGGGTTCGCTCATCAGATAACGACTGCTACTTCTGCACCCCCGATCATCTGAATGACTGAAATAGTAACACCGATACTTTTCTTTTCAGTTTGCAAAATGAAGCCATGGACAACATGGACAGAATGCACCAAGTATTGTGGTGGTGGCATTCAGGAGAGGTTCATGACAGTGAAGAAGAGATTCAAAAGCTCTCAGTTCACCAGCTGTAAGGACAAGAAGGAGATCCGAGCTTGTAACGTCCATCCATGTTAGCAGACACCTCACATGGGATAATCCTCCAGTTACGTGGAAAGTCAATCTTTATTAGATTTTTTATCATAGAATATATACAGTGCTTTTCATTTTGCAATGTACTTTGCTTACTATTCTTGCGGGTGCAAGAACTATATTTTCTAAATATTCACATATAATAATAACTGAATCATCTGGTTAGATCAATAAATAATGTCCGACATCTTGGTCATTTAGTGACAAAATACGACTCCGGACAATATATCTTCCTAGTCGCATCACAAACTTTAATCTTAACAGTTTCACATGCATGCAAGAGAAAAAGTGAGCGAATAGGACAACCCGTTGCCACCCTGTGTTGTTTTTCACATTGTTAGACCGAACCGAAGGATAACAGACGGTCGAGAGCCGATACCCAACCGTACATCTACCGTTTTTAAACAGGCTCATCTGGACGACTCCAAGCATGTTTGGTTACAGGTCATCCCAGATTATTTACCCCGTGTTGTTATACGTTTAGTCTACCGATGAAGTAACATTTCCATGAAGTCATATTTTGAAGACCTCAACGTACAAAAGTAGGTTCTTGAAATGCAGAAAATAAAAAAAAAATGTACAGTAGTTATTTTTTTTTTGGATGTGTCCTAAAACATTTTTTTGACATTTTAAGTTTAATTGTATCCTGGATGTTAAAGACCTTGTCTACTGATTGTTAAATAGAGCAGAGAGTAGTTACAAAGTGGGTCCCACGCTTGGAGGTTCTGCCACGCAGGGATGTAACTATAGAGGGTGCAGGCGATGCGGTTGCACCCGGGCCCAGGAGCCTTAGGGGGCCCATAAGGCCTCTCTTCTCCATATAGGGAGCCCAGTACTATGAATAAAGCATTATAGTTGGGGGCCCTGTTACAGGTTTTGCATTGGGGCCCGGAAGCTTCAAGTTATGTCTCTGTGCAGCATGGTTTAGGTATGGGTACGGGTACAGATACAGATAGAAGGGGGGACCCGGATCACATTTTGCATCAGGGCCCCTGAGCCTTTAGTTACGCCCCTGCTGCCACGTCCCTATAATTACACAAGCAGCCAAGAAGTGAAAACCCCGTTGCTATTATGGTTTTATAGATAATAAGATCAAATTAAGATACTTTAATACATTAACAAGTTTACTCTTTTGGATCCTGAAAAAGATAATTCAAAAATTATACTCTGGACCCGAAGCTCTATGATATATTTATCCCAAAAGGTGCATGCCATGTTTGTAGAGGGACGTTTTACTGCTTCTAATGGGGTTATCCAGGGAGAAAAACATTTTCTTGATCCAGTTCGGGTCCGGCTGTGTTGACTTGTTTACTTTTGGTCCAGGTCCAACACCGAATCACATAATCTGCAGTCTCCCACTCTCCTCTCGTTGTTGGTAAGGGGGCTGGCTGTTCAGCTCATTTCAATAACTAAGCTAGTCTCCTCTCTGTCATGGCTGCTGCCTAGCTATTGATATACAGCAAAGTACCTGATCATCTCATAGACCAGGAGTGTCAAACTCAGTTTCACTGGAGGCAACATCAGCATTATAATAGCCTTCATAAGGCTGTTTATAAGTGCTTGTTCACATGGGCATATTTGCGCATATTACGTGCATATTTTTTTACACGCATAATACAGACAGCTTAACCCTTTCCAATCCACTGTCTGACGTCTGAAGACATTCTGATTGAAGGCTGTACAGATTCGATGTCGGAAGACGTCCGGCAGGGTATTTTTACTGTAGATTACTGGCTGCTGTGTTGTCAGGAGCCTCTCCAGCATGTCCCATACTGCAGTACTGGCTCTAGCCAGCAGATGACGCCATTGTAAAATGGCAGAAAGAGAAAGCCCCCTAGAAAACCCTAAATCCAAAATTGGATTGCCGAAGGTTAATCCTCATTGATTTGAATTATGGTACATGCCATTTTAACATGTGTATTGTACACGTATGAAAAAAAATGCCATAAATACGCAGTGTATATGCATGATCCATTGTATTCACTGCATATTTATGCATGAAGGCAGGAGAAATCGGTGGTACCTTCTTGGTTTTTTTTTTTTACATTCGTGAAAACACAGTGAATACATGCGCAAAAAAAATGCAAGGAGCTCCAAACATGCAGTGAATACGCACAATTTCAGTCCAGGTAACGCTGCGTATTTCATGGACCAAAACTGCATACACCTGTGTGAATGAGCCCTAAATGTAAGCACTCCTTAACTAGGTTATGGCGCCCTCTACACTATGATGGGGTTTCTCCCCTTCCATTTTTTTTAACACTGAACTTCCTACATTGGAGGAGGTGGCTTGAGTGCCAGAGTATGACTGTCAGAGCTATGCCATCACCTGAACCGAGCAGTGTAGAGGTAAGCGCCGGAGCTCAGAATCAAAGATGGCAACTGCTCCATGTGCAGGTGCTGCCCCCAATGCCAAGTGCTGGCTGCATCCTCTGTGGAAACTGGAGAGCTGGTCTTTCTGTGTCCAGGCCTCTTCGTGGGCCACATAAAATGACGTGGCAGGCCTTGAGTTTGACACATGTGGCCTAGAGGGGGCGTGACTTAGAAACCCAGAAAAAACCCTGCTCAACCATTCTAAGAGAAGTTGGATAATGGCCAAAAGTTGACTATTAAAGGGACACTAAGCGTAAAGTCAGCGGCTATAAGTGAAGCCTATAGAAAGATCAGCTACTATGATTTATACATATGTAGATACATATTTTTGTAGGTTCTTGGAACAGAAGAAATGTAAGAAACAGTTGTGATTATTTTTCCAGACTTCCTGCCACTGCTGTCCTTGAGTCTCTCCCCGGCCCAGCATGGCTGCTCCCTGGTATTAGTAGATACATATCAGCTATACAATACAGTGAGATGATACATACTCAAGGTTTATTGTCCCTTTAATGTCCCTGGTTGTTAGCAGAATGTTAGCTATCTTCACCATGTCTTGGTGGTAAATCAGATAATTTGTTCGTTCATCTTCTACTCACTGTCATATCATATGACAACCAATGATCAATCTCGGTGTATGCTCTGCCAAGTGTCTGCTGGACAGGATGTACAAATTACATGAACATTACAATTACTGTATTGTATTTGTTACGCCTGTTGAATTCTACTCTGGTAAAGTATGTCCATTACTCATGTGTTCCCCAACTTCACATACGGCTACAAGTGACATCAGTTGGCATCATATGCCTTAGCAGAAGTAAGGTAACATTGTGGAAGCAACTTGCCATTATAAGCTCAGCTCAGTACCAGAGTTCATATTCATTGGCAGCATTTTCTATGAACCTTAAAGGGTTGTCCCAGAATCAACATTTCATTTATCACAGGAGAGGCCATAAAAGTCTAATGTGGAGGTCTCACTCCTGGAACCACCATCTTGAATGGAGATCCGTTCAAGTTTATGAGACTGCTGGAGATAGCCAAGCACTTGTACTCGAACATCTCCAGTAGTCCTATAAAAATTAACAGAATGGTAGTGAAGATGCTTAGTTGCTGCTCCATTCAAGCTGTTCCTCACTGCAGGGGAAGGGTGTGAAGAGGAAAGGAAGACATAGGATCCACCTTTCCTAGGATCATGGAAGTATGAGCAGTGAGACCTCCATCAATCAAATTTTTATCACCTATCTTGTGAATAGGTGATAAGTTCTTTCTGGGACATCCCCTTTAATAGCATGCTCTGTTGTCTTGTGCAATAGTTATATCCCTTCCTGCAACATGAATTGTAATATAGCCTTAAATATGACAAGGGCAAACATAGACATCATAGCAAATAATACAATGGAGCTCCCTCCAGGTGCTGGTTAATATCACTGCATCCCAAACTCCTGTGAGAGGAGCGTTTGCTGTATGTTTATCCCACGAATCAGATTAATTCCCAAGTTGGACAACATAGTAGGGCCTATTAAAAGGGAATCCATAATGCATTCTAACAACCCCTTTAAATAAAGGTTCCAAACATCTCCATGGACCCAAAAAGCCGCTGCATGGTCTGCTTCTGTTCTACATATACCTTGCCCAAGAGAGAAGAGAATAACATAATAAAAAAACCTTAAAGAGACTCTGTCACCTACTTTTTTTCCCTATAAGCTAAGCTTATGGGCTGAAAGTAGGTGACCTGCTGAGTCTGGAGATGTAATTGTCATACTCCCCCCCCCACCCACCACCACATTGTTCCTTCGGTGTGAGCGCTGGAAGTCGTCACTCAATGCATTGCCCACCCACTCTGTTTTTTTAATGGATGGACTACTTAGCATTGCCGCTCAATGCATTGAGTAGGAGCTTTCGTTTATCATGGGAACGATGGGGGAGGTAAGTATAACATTTACATCCCAAGACTCAGCGGGTCACCTACTTTCACCCATATGCTTAGCCTATAGGGCTAAAAGTAGGCTACAGAATCTCTTTAAGGTTGTATTCACACGTTGCTGATTTCTGTGGATATTGTCACCTATTTCGGTGTAGATCTTCGGCAGGTTTCGACCTTTTAATTGAATGCAGATTGAGGGGCAAAATCTGCTGCAGATCAGGGACATGTAATTATACCCTAAAGTAAGGAAATCTGAAAAATGACCAGTATCATTCTCATCATTTCATACCTACTTGTATGAGAAAATTTGGGTGCTAGGAAAAAGGAATAAACGAATATAACAAGCCGTTCCCACACTCTACCAAAATCGATAAATTCCCACCCATGAAATGAACATGCTAATTTTACCTGGTTTAGAATGATCATGAGTTTTACTGTAAAGTAGATTGTATTACACATATTTTTCTCCTTTAAGTAACAAGATTAGGCCATTTTCATATTTTTATGTTTTTTTAATCCATTTTTCTATCTTAATCATGTACTTAAGGCATGAATAATACATGAATTAACCTTACGGCAGTTTGGACAGTGACAAGTAAAGCATGTTAATAGCTATTTATGTTATTTATATATTTATGGCTGTAAATATATCCATGGCTTCCAATTTAATACCATAAACCATCATAAACTGCTTTATGGAAGAATTTACTGACCCTTTAAAGATAAAGTCATTTGGGCTTCTAAAGCTACAGGATCCCAGTAGTCCCAGAAACAGCGCCATCCTTGACTAGAGACTATATTTTGTATTACAATTTCAGTTCTATTCATTTGAACGGGGTCTGAATTGCATTACCAAACACGGCCAATGAGCAAGATCGGTGATGTTTCCGGAAGAAAACATCTATATAACTTTAATCTCATGCATTCAATCCGAAATTTTTGAATAAACTTAAAACAAAAATTGCATGTGATGCATTAATTAAATTAAGAGCCCTACTATGAACAGTTTATCTCAAGATCACACTTGATCTTACAAATGTTGTAATCGGAAAAACATTAAAATATGTAAATCACTAATGGATTTTTTCCTAATATTTATCTGTTTTTAGAAAAATATATATTAATCTAAACTATTAATTAGTATTTTAACCCAGATTAAAATGCAATACACAAAAACTAAAATTATTATTCATTCATTGTTCTAATAGTCAGTGATCTTCTGGCCCGTGTGTAAAATAACATGTGCTCATTTGTTCACAACTATAAATTCTTAATGACATTTAAATCTACTTTCAAATGTGTATCATGTGCCAATAATATAGATGACTGTATCAGCCCGACCCTGGGTCTACTGATCTGAGTTTGGTTCAGTGGACCTGTGTTAGGGCATCCAGGCCCGGACACTCATCCATCCATGATGCTGTGAGTTCATGTCAGTAGACCTGTGTTTAGACATTCAGGCCATGACACTCATCCATCCATGATGCTGTGAGTTCGTTTCAATGGACCTGTGTTTAGGCATTCAGGTCGGGACACTCAACCATCTATGATGCTGTGAGTACGGGTCAGTAGACCTGTGTTTAGGAATTCAGGCCAGGACACTCATCAATGTATGATGCTGTGAGTTCGGGTCAGAAGAGTTGTGTTTAGGCATTCAGGTCAGGACACTCAACCATCTATGATGCTGTGTGTTCAGGTCAGTAGACCTATGTTCAGGCCAGGACACTCATGCATCTATGATGCTGGGAGTTTGGGTCAGTGGACCTGTATTCAGGCATTCAGGCTAGAACACTCAACCATCCATGATGCTGTGAGTTTGGGTCAGTGGACCTGTGTTCAGACATTTAGGCCGGGACACTCATCCATCCATAATGCTGTGAGTTCGGGGTCAGTGGACCTGTGTTTAGGCATTCAGGCCAGGACACTCATCCATCCATGATGCTGTGAGTTCAGATCAGTAGACCCATGTTCAGGCCAGGACTCTCATCCATCTATGATACTGTGAGTTCAGGTCAGTAGACCTATGTTCAGGCCAGGACCCTCATCCATCTATGATGCTGTGAATTCGGGTCAGTAGACCTGTGTTTTGGCATTCAGGCCAGAACACTCATCCATCTATGATACTGTGAGTTCAGGTCAGTAGACCTATGTTCAGGCCAGGACTCTCATCCATCTATGATACTGTGAGTTCAGGTCAGTAGACCTATGTTCATGCCAGGACTCTCATCCATCTATGATGCTGTGCGTTCTGGTCAGTAGACCTATGTTCATGCCAGGACTCTCATCCATCTATGATGCTGTGCGTTCTGGTCAGTAGACCTGTGCTCAGGAATTCAGGCCAGGACACTTGTCCATCTTTGATGCTGTGAGTTCGGGTTAATAGACCCACGGTTGGCCTGGAATACTGATCCGTATTATGGGCACATAAATACACCTCTATTAAGCTGATGTGAAGCTGACCTAAAACAGAGTACAATATACAAAAAAATGTAAACACGGAGAGCTACATCTGATTTTTTAAAATTACACTTTCATAATTTATTGTCTTAGAAAAATGTAAAAAAAGACAATGATGTTTTCAGTTCACTTTTCCATATTTGTAATACATTACAGTATATTTCTCACATTTTTTCATTATTTAATACTTTACATCTATAATTTCTCAGTAAAATCAGTAGCAATTATACTTGAAAAATACGTTTTTATTCTCCATCAAACATACATAACGTAAACGCTAGTGACGTTCTATACACAAGGCTGTATGAGCTCATTAAACACATCGGTTTATAAACATTGTATTCTTATTGGAGAATTACAGGAGGAAATACAAGGTACATAACATGTTGTATAATATTACACGAATCAGATGGGATTATACAAAGAAACATTCGTCATTTCCGATGCCTTACATACTTACAATTCCCACCAATTCTCCAAACACAACATAGTTTTTGAAAAACAAGCAATGTATAAAATTCGAATTGGATATAGATTATATTTATTAACTTGTCACAGAGGCAGATTAAGTCTATGTCGTATTTCAAGCCCTTCACAGAATAGACAGAAAAATATAAAACTACACATTTTATTCAAATAGTTTAAAAAAACGGCACAAAAATAGACCTGAATGCATTGTCTCAGTGATAGCGACAAAACGTAGTCGGCCAAAAAACTAAAAAAATCCCAGACAAAAATCCAGGCTATCGTTACCCCGGATCAGTAAATATTCCCCTTTACAAAGAAGCACAAAGATATCCAACGCCTAAAAAAACCATTGGAACAGGTCACCTGACCGTATATAAGGTTGGACCTAAATAGCTACTCTGTATATCCAAGAAGAGGTGGATATGCTGATTACTCTCCACCATGTGTAAACTTGATGTAAGACTTTTCTTATATACAGTTAGACTCTTGGATAGAAGCTAGAGCTAGAAAAATTAAGGTTCTTAGTTCGAAACCAAAATTTTAAGGTTCAATGCATTCCCCGCACGTCTGCGGTTCATCAGAAACTCAGGAGCCTATAGTGAGAACCTACAACTGTGATGGCGGCAACCCATACCTAACCAACACTGTATTGTTTTGTAAGAGACTCAGAAAAGAATTTCTGACTGTGACAACAGCAACCGATACCGAACCTACATAGTATCTTTAGATCTCGTTCCTTGTATTGTTTGTCTGAGAGCCAGTTTACTAAGGTGTTGCAACTGGTATCCGAGATTTACAATCCAGATCAAGAGTGAGGCGAAGCGTCGCCTAGAGAGACTACTTATACTGTAGGAGGCTATTGGAGTTTGAAAAGTAAGGCTAGTGCTCATCGTAGCCTATATTGTCCGAGCAAACGAGGCTGTATGACAAAATTTCCTCATTCCTGATTAGACGAGGGTTTTTTTCAAAAATAAACTCCTAGATTCGGAAATAGCAATGAGGAGTGCAACCTTTCCAAGATAGTTCCGCTATTGCCAAATAGTTTGCAATCCCTATAACATTTATAGCGTCCCCAAGGAGCACAGTAGCTTTAGTTGGAGAGGTGGAGAGTAATTAGCATATCCACCTCTTATTGGATATACAGATTTATACAGCTATTTAGGTCCAACCCTATATATGGTCAGGTGACCTGTTCCAATGGTTTCTTATGCGTTGGATATCTTTGTGCTTTTTTTGTAAAGGGGAAGATTTACTGATCTGGGGTAACGATAGCCTGGATTTTTGTCTGGGGTCACATATGTGTTTGTTTGTTTTTTGACCGACTGCGTTTTGTCGCTATCGCTGAGACGAGGCATTCAGGTCTATTTTTGTGCCCTGTTTTTTTAAAAACTATTTGAATAAAATTTGTAGTTTTCTATTTTCCTGTCTTTTCTGTGAAGAGATTATATGTATTAGAACTAATAAAATGTATATTGATTTAAAAAAATCTTGACTTAAAGTCTACGCTTGATCTTTTAATGAAGAGGATTTTTAAAAAAGCCGTGTTTCTTATATTATTTGTGTTTTCAAAAATGCCAACTATTTTCCTCTATGTGCCGCTCTGTAGATTTACATTTTTAAAGTTCCCGTTTGAAGACTTTAAGTTTGATCCAATTACAATTTGTTATACTTTTGGTTCTAAAATATTCTCATAGGAAAGGAATTAAGTTGCACACCGGAGTATGTGTAGGACGAACCGCTGTAGAATGTATCAGGAATAAAGGAAATCAACTCCTCTGCGGTCAATAAAGAAAAATACATTAATGTATTAACAGACAACAAACATAAGATTCACAGTGTTGGTTCCATCATGCAAAGCACAGGCATTTTTAATTTTTTTCCCCATTGCATATCACGCGGTTGTGTGACTCTAATCTTATAATTCTATAGAAGCCTCATTAATAATGCCAATTATTTAGGGCTGAGTTTAAAAAACAAAACAAAAAAAAAAACATGTATGTGCCTCATAAGAATGTTGATTTTTGGTTCTCTATACTTTTTTGTTGTTTTGCTGTGGAATTTTTGATAAATCTGTCATAAATATATTTCCTACCAAAGTCTTGTGTATTGTTTTCTAGTTGTATGTCTAACACATTCTAATTTTGAAATAAAATAAATCTTTACAAAAAACATTTTTACTTTTTCTTTCAGCGCTATGAAATGGATTCTTAGCAAATGTTTCCCATTCTATATACTGAATGATTTGCATTTCCTCTTGCAACCTGATTTTTTTTTACCATGTACTGGCCATGAAGGAGGAGCTGAAAGAACCCATTATATGCCTTTGTTCCCACTTTTTATACATTTTTTATTTAAGTCATCGACCCTGGAACGCCTTTTCATATTATGATGTACATGCGCATCAACAGCAAGAGATAATGCCTACATGACGCTGTACAATGTGATGCAACAGCCAAAAAAGGAAACACAATCGGATGTATTAAGAGAAGCATGGAGTATGTATCAAGTAGGGTACCACAAGGCTCTGTCCTAGGCCCAGTGTTGGTCAACATTTTTATAAATGATCTGGAGGAGGGAATGGATGGGAAACTGATCACATTTGCTGACGACACAAAGCTAGGAGGGATAGCTAACACTAGGGAAGAGAGAGTATTCAAAAAGATCTAAAAAAGCTTGCACAGTGGGCAGCGGCTAACAGAATGGGATTTTACAAGGAGAAATGCAAAGTCCTACATCTGGGCAAGAAAAATGAAGAAAGCACATGCAGAATGGGTGGAATTGAGCTAAGCAGCAGCACATGTGAAAAAGACTTGGGTATACTAATAGATCATAGACTGAACATGAGTCAACAACGTGATGCAGCAGCCAAAAGGGCAAACACAATTCTGGAATGTATTAAGAGAAGCATAGAGTCTAGATCACATGAGGTCATTATCCCCCTCCACTCTTCCTTAGTCAGACCTCATCTGGAATACTGTGTCCAGTTCTGGGCACCCCACTTTAAAAAAGACATAGACAAACAGGAGGAAATTCAGAGAAGAGTTACCAAGAGGGTGAGCGGTCTGCAAATCATGTCCTATGAGGATCGGTTAAAGGATCTGGGAATGTTAAGCTTGCAAAAAAGAAGGTTGCGAGGAGACTTAATGGCTCTCTACAAATATCTGAAGGGCTGTCACAGTGCAGAGGGATCAGCCCTATTCTCATTTGCACAAGGAAAAACTAGAAGCAATGGGATGAAACTGAAAGGGAGGAGACACAGATTAGATATTAGAAAAAAACTTTCTGGCAGTGAGTGTGATCAATGAGTGGAACAGGTTACCACGTGATGTGGTGAGTCCTCCTTCAATGGAAGTTTTCAAACAGAAGCTGGGCAGACATCTGTCTGGGAAGATTTAGTGATCCTGCATTGAGTGGTGGCTTGGACTCGATGACCATGGAGGTCCCTTCCAACGCTACCATTCTATGATCATACTAATCTACTCTTAGTAAGGTTATGATTGATGGCCATAACTCTGTTCTAATGGGTAGGATTGGAGAAAACTCCAATCCTGGTAAGTATGTGTAAATATATCAGGGCACAATACAGAGATCTCTCCCATCATCTATTTTGGATCCATGACTGTAACCAGGGCCCCTCTACATCGTTTCTACACAGACATAGAAGGGGGTTCTTTACTGTAAGAGCAGTAAGACTGCAGAACTCTCTGCCTGAGAACAGGGTGATGGCGAACTCACTAAAAGAGTGTAAGAGGGGTCTGTATGCCTTTCTTGAGTGTTACAATGTTACATGTTACACCACTGATTACTTCAGAAGGGTCGGTGATTCGGGGATTATTCTGATTTGGACCTGGGAAGGTTTCAGCTAAAATAAGGAAATATGGCTTCTACCTCATTGGGGGTTTTGCCTTCCTCTGGATCACCATTGCAGGATAATAACTTGAACTGAATGAGTATATGTCTTTCTTTTTCTTTTTTTTTGTCTTTTTTTTAGCCTTAGGCCTCAGTCAGACAAGCGCTTCAAGGATGTGCAAAATGTGCAGGTGTGAGTATTTTGCACCTCTAAAAAACGGACATATGAACATTTCATAGGAAACCAATAGTTCTAATAGACGCATTTTTCTTTTGCACACATGGGCGCGCAAAAAAACACCCTCGTCCAACCGCAGCCTTACACATTATCTTACTATGTTACTACTCAACTCTAAGACACCAGAATAAAAGCTGATTGCACAGCGAATACAGTGGGGAAAACTTATGAACTGACAGTTCTGGGCCTTATTGATGCCTTTAGGGCTGTAGAGTATTATTGTCTGTCCCCTCAAAGGGACTTAAAGAATGTACAAAATAAGTTAATATACTTTTTTTTTAAGTTAATTTTATTAAATGAGAATATATATAATTTCAAGAAAGAATTACATTGTTGACATCGAGACATTGCTTATACTAACTAATCTTTCCTGAAAAAAACAAAACATATTTGTCAGTAACCAGGCTTTGTGTTCCTTTATTTGGTGGGCAAAACACCTGTGAAGCCCACACTTCCAATCTCATCTCCTTAAAGGAGTTCTGACATGAATCAGATTTTTATGCTTTAGCAGCCATTGTTCCCTGGTCTGCCTAATGGACACAGGGAACCCACGATCAATGACTGCTAAAGCATAAAAAGTTTACACTTACCTTTGTTCCTGATGTTGTTCTGCAGCGGGGTCATCTCCCAGCAGGCTCCTCTTCATCCTTCGACGAGCCGCCCCCCCTCCGGGAATCCACGCATGCGCAGTGGAGAGGTGCCCTCTGACAGGAGTCAGGACGGGCCGCATCTCCACTGCGCATGCGCAGAACTCCGACTTCGGCCAGAATGGACGGGCCGCCCACAGCAAGCACTGCTTGTGACGTGCTTGCTGTGGGCGGCCCGTCCGTTCACCTCGGAAGTGACTGACGGACATAGCAGAGCAGGAAGCGGTCATTTTGACCACTCCTGCTCTGCTTCTAGAAGCCACCGAAGAAGATGCCCGACGGAGGGAACATGCCTGAGAATCGGTCCTAGCCAGGCAAGGTAGGTAAAAAATTTTTTTGTGTGTGTCAGAACCCCTTTAACTGAAACACCTTTTGCCAATTAGCTTTTGGAAAAATCGTTAACACAGAGGTTCACTTACTTTTTTCTCCTTTGGGGTTGGTGTTTACAACTGTTTGTGTGTTATTAGTTACATTGTGTTTGTCTCTGTTTATGATTTATTGACGATTCATTTTTTTATTGAAATGACCCTCTTACAACATGTAGAAACAAGAAAACAATTACATCACATTGTATCAGTAAGATTGGTCTACAGCTAAGAAGCTTCCGAAACAAAAGTAGCCGAATATTACTAATTCGAGGGCGTTGAACACGAATCTGACAATTAAATGTGCAATTTGGCTCTAGTTTTCAACATTTCAGGAATAAATGTTCTATATTTATATATAATCCTGGTTTATTTTATTTTATTTTTAAAATATTAATGCTATATGGCATCAAGGCTACCCGCACACAGGCAGATCGAATTCTGCATGCAGAATCCGGCCCTGGCAGCAGCGGCATCCGCACGCATCTGCTTTCTTTCTTGTCATCTGTACTGCGGATGGTCTGCACAGCTCGCCATCAGACATACGCAGTACAGTTTTTTTTTTTAACTCCTGCTTTTCCCGCGTCATAGCTTAGTGATAATGCTGAATCACGGACCTTTCTCCAATGTCAATTGCGGAAGGATCACGGATCAGACAGCCTCCATTGACTTCAATGGAAGCCATCCACACAGGATCCGTGCAAAATTGGAGTATGCTGCGATTTTTCCTACGCGAGCAGAAACTGCAATTGGTTTCCGCTAGTGTGCAGGAAGAATAACTTTTCCATAGCATGTTCTGGACGGTATTGGCTGCGGAACCTGGAGGCAGATGCCAGCTCCGGATTCCACAATGCAAATCCGCCCGTGTGCAGAACGCCTTGCTTTGGTTTTCTTTCTGCTATGAAAACATAAAGCACCTTCTTATAAAAATCAACTGTGAAGAACGCAAATGGCAGGTCTGCGGCGATTTGAAAATTGTAGCCATAGTGCTTGGACTTCAGCTAAGTTATACAAAGTCCTGTTGTTTTCTTTGTGAGTGGGACAGCAGGGACAAAGTAGGCAAAAGTAAAGTTCCCTGGTGCAAGCATCAAGTCATGAATGACTCATTTGGTAATATTACATTTTCTAGGCAGACTGTTTTTGTGGGGTGTTTACCATTGCCTTCCCCAGTCATCTTTTAACCCCCTGGTACTCATTTTACAAACCTCAGAAGGATGGAAGGATGAGTCAACCTTGAGCTGGCTACCTGAACCACATGGGGCTTGAACCTGCAACCTTCAGGTCATGAGTGAGAGCTCAGGACTGTATTTCTGCTGCCTTGACACTGTGCCACACAAGGCTTATAGAGACATAGTAGCACATTTCAAAAGGAGAGAATGGCCACGTAGGACATCACTGGTAACTGGAACAAAAAAAAACGTTGTAAGTACACCGCTTGATGACCGTAATTTTATCACACTACCAGCTTTGCATATAAAATTAGGACTTATAAAGAATCAAGGCTATGGACCATAATGGCACAGCATTTCGTTATCTCAGAGAAACATTTCCGTATGTAAGTGAGGCCAAAGTTAAAGAGGGGATATTGGTGGGTCCACAGATCTCCAGGCTCTTCAAGGATGCACATTTCAATGATGTACTATGCGGTGATGAAGAAGAAACTTGGAATTCTTTCAGGATGGTAGCAAAGAATTTTCTTGTAAACCACAAAGCTGAGAATTACAAAGAACTGCCGGATAATATCATGTCATAATATGAAAAAATAGGCGGCAACATGTCTTTAAAATCACATTTTTTACATTCCCACATTGACTTTTTCCCTGACAACTTTGGTTCTGTAAGCGATGAGCATGGCGAACGCTTCCATCAGGACATCTCTGGTAGGGAGAGACGCTACAAGGCAAATGGAGCCGGCAATGCTAGCAGACTACTGTTGGAATATGATGCGTGAAGCACTTGTAGCAGGGGCGTAACTATAGAGGGTGCAGGGGATACAGTTGCACCCGGGCCCAGGAGCCTTAGGGGGCCCATAAGGCCTCTCTTCTCCATATAGGAAGCCCAGTACTATGAATAAAGCATTATAGTTGGGGGCCCTGTTACAGGTTTTGGGAATCTGAGGCGAGCCGCGGGAGGGACCGACTTTTATATTAGGCGGACACCTGATCTCGCCAGCCACTCACAGCAGGGGGGTGGTATAGGGCTGGAACAACACAGGGGGAAGTTGTAATGCCTTCCCTGTCTTTCGATTGGCCAGAAAAGCGCGCTAACGTCTCAGGGAAGGAAGTGAAAGTAACCCGAACACCGCATGGTGTTCGTTACGAATAACGAACATCCCGAACACCCTAATATCCGCACGGATATCAAGTTCGGACGAACACGTTCGCTCATCTCTAATCGCCAGTCTTTTCAATAGGGCCAGCGGCAGCAGCGCTAGCCCCATTGAAAAGGCATGGAGAATGCCAGGGACTTCTGCCACAGCTGTCACAGCTGTGGCAGGAGTTTCCTTCATCCCTGCGGGGACTGCGGGGATGAAGGAATCTTCTGCCACAGCTGTGACAGCTGTGGCAGCTGTCCTCGGCATTCTATTCCATTGCTTTCAATGGGATCGGCAGGGGATCGGCACAGCTGCCGATCCCATTGAAAGCACTGCTTTGGCAAGCCCCGTGGAATGATTATCGGGGAAGGGCTTGAAATATATGCCCTTCCCCAATAATCATCAATAAGTATGAAATTAGAAAAAAAAAATTATACTCACTTCTCCTGCTGTCAGCCGCGTCCTCCTCCGGCTGGCTCCCCGGCACTGCTACTGAGCTTTTTCAGCAGTCAGGGATTTAAAAATCCCTGCCTCCTGAAAGGGCTGTGCAGATTGGCTGAGGGCTCAGCCAATAGCAGCTACTGCTTAGCTATACTGCTTAGTTATTGGCTGAGCACTCAGCCAATCACACATAGCCCTTAGCTATTCATTCATGAATAGCTATATCTTAGAGGCTCCTGTTACACATGAGACTAGAGGCTCCTGTTGCACAGATACAATGAAGAAGATGGCAGTTCAGCTTCACTGACTTTATACTTATGGTCTTTAGTTTGTTTAGAAGAATATGGAAGGTAATGATAAATACACTGTCCTCTCAGCAGTCAGAGATGGTACTGGTCAAAAAAGTGTATATGGCAATACGTAAAGTCCTTATGGATTGTATTAGGTAATTTGTGTTCTACCATATCGTGTTTCCACGTTACAACATATTTACCCCTAGGAGCAATGACTCTGGACCAAACCTCCTTCACAATATGGTACGATTTAGAATATCAGGACACGTCCATATACAGATATGATTTTTATGGTGCTGTGATAAAGAAGATCCATGCAACATGGATGCGTAATAGGCCCATGTCCATGAGCCCTAACACAGAGAATCATTGTGATACATCATGAATATGTTTCCTCTAAACAATACCTATTGTCCTGATTTGTGAATTGTGGATCATATTATATCACCACTACAGAAAATGTAGATATCCCTTGTTTTTTTTTTGTTAAGTGACATGACATATGACTCACAGCTACATTCTTATAAAGGTAAGGCTAAAGGCAAAACTACTGACGCGTTTCGAATCAGATTAATCATTTGTCCTTATAGTGTAATCTAACTCGAAATGCATCAGTGGTTTTGCCCTGCATGTTGAGTGCTGGATTATGAATATTGTCATGTAGTATAACCTGTGTTTCGAGCATGGTCTGCCCATGGAACTAGAGATGAGTGACGCATTGTAAATTATTTTATCAACATTGTTTCACCAAGAAGTAGATTTTCTATTACAAAGTCATATTTACTACATATAAGAGAATGGAGGCAGTTTTTCCGGCAGTTTCCAGATGTCCGCATGCCATTGCCACCATAAATTGCTGGAAATCATCGCCGATACCGAAGTTTCTTAAATCCATGCCGGATATAATTCCAGGTGCAGCCCACCTTGTTTACCAGTAACAGGAAGAAGGTGTTTTTCATCATTAACCTCCTCACTGATGGGGCGCTCGCATGGGCCTCACCGTACATAGAGACTAATAGTAATCTGCTTGACACTTTGATGCTGTCATGTCCGTGCGGCACACGAGCACCATGCTCAACACAGACGGGGGATAACATACACACTGAGTAAAAATAGGAAAACACCACACTATGCAGATCAGTAGCACCACTCCATGGGGGGGGGGGGGTGGGCTGGCCCTAACCTAGCAGGAAGGTGACGGTGACTGCCTAAAGTGGAGTCATCGCTTCAATAGAGGCGGCCCCACTGTCTTCTTCCTGGGCCCTGATTGCCCCTATAGGAACCCCTGGAGAGATGAACTGAAGCCACCAAGCAACAACAATAAGGGAAATTAAAATACAACAGATAGCAAACAACAGAACTTATCTGTATACTTAGCAATTCACCCAGCCTAGAGGAACACCAGACTCCAGCCTTTCCTCTAGGGAACTAAATAAGCAGCGTTGAGCAAAGGGATGGGTGAGAATATAAAGTTACTCCACACTTGAGGATTGGCAGAGCAATTAAAGAAACAACCACACCTCCAACCTTCTCCCAGGCATGACTAATCAAGCATGCATTCATGCAACAAAGAGAGACAGCATGAGCAGTCTCTGCACATGGTGCATTAACCCTTGTCCTGCATAACAACTTGACAGGTCTTGGCCTGCATCGAGGCCACCATGCCACAATGCTGTCACGACCGTCAAGCCGCAACAGATGCCTTCACGACTGCTATGTGTCAAATTTTTAATATTCAATAAGTTTTTATTGAAAGAAACCGGCATAATAAACATGCAAATATATCAAGTATGATTTCATCAAAGATAATGATTAAAGTTCAAACACAACAGTCAATTCTCAGAGCTTAGGTTTGTATATCTTTGCCAATTCCTTATAAGAAAAAAAAAGAACATTCTCAGATCTCAATAAACATGAGGGGAGGAAAGAATAGGTAAGTGGGAGGGGGAGGGGGAGGGGGGGGGGAGATGAAAGGGGAGAAGGGGGAAGCATACTGTTCTCATCCACCAGTGATTGTTCTGTCAATTTCAACTTCGTGCTCAGACGGGTTAGTTCAGACGACTTCCTCTCTTCCGTCTACTTCTGGGTCAGATCGCATGGCCTACGAGCATCATTCTCATTTGGTTGGTCTTTCATGTGTTCAGATTTAACGTGGTTTGTTGTGGGTGAAAGTATTTTATCCATGGATCCCATGTCTCTATAAATCTGGAGATATTGTTTTCTCTTATGGCATAAATTTTCTCCATGCCCATGTGATCTGACATCATTTGGGTGATATCGGATAGGGAAGGTATAAAGTGGGACCTCCAATTTCTCACAATCAAGAGTTTGTATGAAAGTAGGCTGTGGAAGATAAGTTTCCTCATCTCATGGGGTATGTAATCCATGTCCAGTAAAAATAGAACTCTGTCTGGAGTCGGGGAGATTTCAATCTTCGTAATTGTTTTTATAAGACGTAATAGTTCCTTCCAAACTCCATTAATTTTTGGACAGCTCCAAAATATGTGTAGTAGGGTGCCTCTCTGTCCACACTGTCTCCAGCAAAGTTCTGATGAGCCCGGGAAAAAATCTGCTAAGCGGACTGGAGAGCGGTACCAGCGGGTGGTCATTTTGTAGTGAACCTCTATCAGCGAAGCACAGAGGGAAGCCCTATTCGCCCATCTAAATGAGCTATTCCACTGTTCGACTGTATATGTTCTCCCCATTTCTCTTTCCCAGTTTAAGATGTTTGCCCTTTTTTTCTGGTGCAGTTGGCTCTTGGATTCACCGCAAAAGAGTTCATAGATGGTTCTTAGGGGGACCTTATGGGAAGAGGTGCTGAACAAAAAATTTGTTAAGACTTTTGGCATACAGGTCTTTCCTTGTGCTAGGGCCGGCCATCTGCTTTGGATTTGGGAGTAAAGGAGGAAGTCTCCACCTTGTAATCCATATTCTTCCTGGAGCTGTTGAAACGGTTTTATTTTTTCTCCGTCTGCGAGGTCCAGGATCAATTTGATGCCCCTCAGTCTCCAAGGTTTAGTGTTGATGTTGTCTTGTATAAGATCCATACAACTTATCGGGAGGGGTACTTGTACTCTGGGTTGAAAGTCCTTCGTAATTTGTATAAGGTGCTTCCACACCAACAGTGTGTTTGTTATTGTTGGGTTTTTGATTAAGTTGGTTTTCCAGTTTAAACTTGTAATCAGTAGTGCGTCTTTAAGTGTTCCGCCTCCCAGACTATTCTGTTCTATAGAAAGCCAGCTGATCCCTGGTTGGGATGTTCCCCACGGTCTCGACTGTTGGATTACAATTGCCTCGTAATAAGCGGCAATATTGGGAACTCCCAAGCCACCTTTTCTTTTGGGGGTGAACAGTATGGTGGCGGCAACTCTCGGTTTTTTGTTATCCCATATAAAAGACATCAGCTGTTTTTGAAGTTCTTTCAGTAGTTTAGGGTTACATTTCAGTGGGATATTTCTGAATAGATACAGAATTTTGGGGAGTATCATCATTTTATAAATGACTATTTTCCCCATCCAGGATAGTTCTGACTTGCTAAAGTTGGTCAGGTCGTGACGAATTGTTTGGATGAGTTGAGATATATTAATATCCATAGATTTTTTTATGGGAAGGTTAATTGTTGTCCCGAGATATTGAATGCCTTTAGGGTCCCACTCGAAAGGAAACTCCTCTTTTATAATTTTCTGAAGGTTTGAATGTAAGTTGATTGGGAGAATTTTTGATTTGGTTGGGTTAACTTTATAATATGAGAGGGTACCGAATGTCTTTAGAAGGCTATATGCTTCCCTGAGAGAACTTAGTGGGGAGGACAAGAACAAAACAATGTCGTCGGCGAACAACCCTATTTTTTGTTCTCTACCTGCCAGGGGTATTCCCCTTATCTTCTCATTCATTCTGAGTGCTTCAGCCAGCGGTTCTATAGTTAGTATGAATAATGTAGGTGAGAGGGGGCAACCCTGCCTAGTGCCGTTAGATATCATAAATGGGTCTGATAATACTCCATTTGTTAGGACTCTTGCTGACGGGTTTTTATAAAGCGCTTGGATAGCAGCTAGGATGTTTCCGCTGAGTCCAAATTTCTCTAGGGCTGAGAAGGTGTAGCCCCAGTGCAGTCTGTCGAATGCCTTCTCCGCATCCAAAGTTAGGAGCAGAGAAGGCATCCGGGACCTCTCCAATTCCCCAACTATGTCGACCAGGCGGCGGGTCGCGTCCGACGTTTGCCTGCCTTTAACAAACCCGGCCTGATCACTGTGTATCAAGTAAGGTGTGAATTCCAATAATCTCAGGGAAATAATTTTTGCGTAATACTTGGTGTCGTTATTTAAAAGTGAGATGGGTCTATAATTAGCCGGGTTTGATGGGTCTTTATCTGGTTTGGGGATGGTTACAATAGTGGCCTGTAACATTTCGTCTGGGAGGGAGCCTGTTTGCATTGCTGTATTATAAGTATTAACCATATGGGGAACTAATATTTTTTTAAATGTTTTATAGTATTCGCATGAATATCCATCGGGGCCTGGGGCTTTATCTTTCTTAGATTTGTCTATGACCTGGAGGACCTCCTGGGATGTGATGGTGGAGTTTAGTTTCTTGAGTTGTTCATCGTTTAATTTTGAAAGTTGTAGGTTTGATAGGAATTTATTTATAGAGTCTTTCGAGGGCGGGTGGGTATGTGGATTTTGGTTAAGATTATATAAATCTCCATAAAATTTCCTAAACTCCTCTGCGATGGCTTTAGGGTGGAGTATTTTATTTTTGAAGTTGGGATCCGTCACGAAGGATATTTTGGTTTTTATTCTTTTTTGTTTGACTCTGTTAGCCATACATTTTGTGTTTTTGTTCATTTCGGTATAGTAGGTGGTCTTCATATGTTTTGTATTTTTTTCATGCTCGTCAATTAGTAGGTTCCGCACTCTTAATCTAGCTTCTCTTATTTGGTTACCCGTTGGGGGAGAGGAGTTGGCATGGGTTTGGCTCTCTAATTTTTTTAAATTCTCCATGGCTTTTTTGAGAAGTATGTTTTTTTCTTTTTTGTATATTGATCCTTGTTGAATCATGGCTCCCCTTATGACAGCCTTATGCGCGTTCCAGAGCGTATATCTGCACATGTCTGGGTTATCGTTAAGTAGGAAGTATTCTTCCATCACTTCTCTGATTCTTTGCTGAAATTTTGGTAATTTCAGTAGAAATAGGTTGTTTCGCCAGGAGTTTGAGGTGTTAGCTAGGGGGCCCATTTTTAGTTTTAGTGATATTGGAGCATGGTCTGACCATGTTGTTACTCCTATCTTGGCTTCTTTAGTTTTGTTTAAGATGTGGAAGTCTCCCAGGAACATATCTATTCTCGATGAAGAGTTATGTCTAAAGGAATAAAATGTTAATTCCCTAGAGTTGACGTTTAGTGCTCTAAATACATCATATAGATCATTATTCTGTATCCAGGACTGGAGGTTCATTCCTCTGTTCCTTTCTGGGTGGCTTGAATCAAGGGATTGGTCAGAGATTGCATTAAAGTCTCCGCAAATTAGCAGAGAGACTTTTTTTAGCTTCATAATCTTCCTCGCCACTCTGTTCAAGAATTTAATTTGATGCGTATTTGGGGCATAGATATTGACCAGGGTGGCGAGGAAACCGTCTATTTCACAGACCAGGATCAAGTACCTTCCCTCTAAATCCCTGACCTCCTCGATTAGTTTAAAATTCACCGAGTCTCTAATAGCTATCATAACGCCGGCCTTCTTTTTGGGGGCATTGGCCAGAAAGCACCTGGAGAACATTGGATGCTCCATCTTTGGGTGGTTGGATTCCTTTAGGTGCGTTTCCTGAACACAAAAAATGTCTGCATGGGAAGCAATAGCTTCTTTCCATAGGCACGTTCTTTTGAAGGGGGAGTTAAGACCTCTAGCGTTTAAAGATATTAATTTCAACTCCATTTTTGTTTCTGGGTGATTGTTGTGAGGACTAGAGATGAGCGAACACCAAAATGTTCGGGTGTTCGTTATTCGTAACGAACTTCCCGTGATGCTCGAGGGTTCGTTTCGAACAACGAACCCCATTGAAGTCAATGGGCGACCAGAACATTTTTGTATTTCGCCGATGCTCGCTAAGGTTTTCATGTGTGAAAATCTGGGCAATTCAGGAAAGTGATGGGAATGACACAGTGACGGATAGGGCAGGCGAGGGGCTACATGTTGGGCTGCATCCTAAGTTCACAGGTCCCACTATTAAGCCACAATAGCGGCAAGAGTGGGCCCCCCCCCCTCCCAACAACTTTTACTTCTGAAAAGCGCTCATTAGCATGGCATACCTTTGCTAAGCACCACACTACCTCCAACAAAGCACAATCACTGCCTGCATGACACTCCACTGCCACTTCTCCTGAGTTACATGCTGCCCAACCGCACCCCCTCCCCCCCACAGCGCACACCAAAGTGTCCCTGCGCAGCCTTCAGCTGCCCTCATGCCACACCACGCTCATGTCTATTTAGAATTGCGTCTGCCATGACGAGGGACCGCAGGCATACACTGCAGAGGTTGGCACGGCTAGGCAGCGACCCTCTTTAAAAGTGGCGGAGCGATAGCCCACAATGCTGTACAGAAGCAATGAGAAATAGAATCCTGTGCCACCGCCATCAGGAGCTGCACACGTGGGCATAGCAATGGGGAACCTATGTGCCACACACTATTCATTCTGTCAAGGTGTCTGCATGCCCCAGTCAGACCGGGCTTTTTAATTCATAGACACAGGCAGGTACAACTCCCTATTGTGAAGTCCCTGTCGACCCACAGCATGGGTGGCTCCCTGGAACCCACCGGCGGTACACAAAAATATCCCATTGCATTGCCCAACACAGCTGAGGTAGTAATGTCGTGCGTAATACAGGTGGGCTTCGGCCCACACTGCATGCCCCAGTCAGACTGGGATTCTTTACAAGTGGACACATGTAGGTTTAACTCCCTGTGGACCCACTGCCTGGGTGGGTGCCAGGAAGCCACCGGCGGTACATAGAAATATCCCATTGCATTGCCCAACACAGCTGAGGTAACGTCAGCTGTAATGCAGGTGGGCTAAAAATTAATTTGATTACACTGTAGGCGAGGGCCCACAAAAATTGCTGTATCAACAGTACTAATGTACATCCCAAAAATTGGCCATGGCCAGCCAAGAGGGCAGGTGAAACCCATTAATCGCTTTGGTTAATGTGGCTTAAGTGGTAACTAGGCCTGGAGGCAGCCCAGTGTAACGAAAAATTGGTTCAAGTTAAAGTTCCAATGCTTTTAAGCGCATTGAAACTTATAAAAATTGTTCTGAAAAATTATTTGAGTGAGCCTTGTGGCCCTAAGAAAAATTGCCCGTTCAGCGTGATTACGTGAGGTTTCAGGAGGTGGAACAGGAGGAGGAGGAGGAGGAATATTAGACACAGATTGATGAAGCAGAAATGTCCCCGTTTTGGATGGTGAGAGAGAACGTAGCTTCCATCCGCGGGTGCAGCCTACGTATTGCTTACGTATCGCTGCTGTCCGCTGGTGGAGAAGAGAAGTCTGGCGAAATCCAGGCTTTGTTCATCTTGATGAGTGTTAGCCTGTCGGCACTGTCGGTTGACAAGCGGCTACGCTTATCTGTGATGATTCCCCCAGCCGCACTAAACACCCTCTCCGACAAGACGCTAGCCGCAGGACAAGCAAGCACCTCAAGGGCATACAGGGCTAGTTCAGGCCACGTGTCCAGCTTCGACACCCAGTAGTTGTAGGGGGCAGAGGCGTCACCAAGGATGGTCGTGCGATCCGCTACGTACTCCCTCACCATCCTTTTGCAGTGCTCCCGCCGACTCAGCCGTGACTGGGGAGCGGTGACACAGTCTTGGTGGGGAGCCATAAAGCTGGCCAGGCCCTTAAAGACTGTTGCACTGCCTGGGATGTACATGCTGCTCGATCTACGCACATCCCCTGCAACATGGCCCTCGGAACTGCGCCTTCTGCCACTAGCGCTGTCGGCTGGGAATTTTACCATCAGCTTGTCCGCAAGGGTCCTGTGGTATAGCAACACTCTCGAACCCCTTTCCTCTTCGGGAATCAGAGTGGGCAGGTTCTCCTTATACCGTGGATCGAGCAGTGTGTACACCCAGTAATCCGTAGTGGCCAGAATGCGTGCAACGCGAGGGTCACGAGAAAGGCATCCTAACATGAAGTCAGCCATGTGTGCCAGGGTACCTGTACGCAACACATGGCTGTCTTCACTAGGAAGATCACTATCAGGATCCTCCTCCTCCTCCTCCTCCTCCTCCTCAGGCCATACACGCTGAAAGGATGACAGGCAATCAGCCGGTGTACCGTCAGCAGCGGGCCAAGCTGTCTCTTCCCCCTCCTCCTCATCCTCCTCATGCTCCTCCTCCTCCTCCTGTACGCGCTGAGAAATAGACAGGAGGGTGCCCTGACTATCCAGCGGCATACTGTCTTCCCCCGCCCCCGTTTCCGAGCGCAAAGCAGCTGCCTTTATGGTTTGCAGGGAATTTCTCAAGATGCATAGCAGAGGAATGGTGACGCTAATGATTGTAGCATCGCCGCTCACCACCTGGGTAGACTCCTCAAAATTACCAAGGACATGGCAGATGTCTGCCAACCAGGCCCACTCTTCTGAAAGGAATTGAGGAGGCTGACTCCCACTGCGCCGCCCATGTTGGAGTTGGTATTCGACTATAGCTCTACGCTGTTCATAGAGCCTGGCCAACATGTGGAGCGTAGAGTTCCACCGTGTGGGCACGTCGCACAGCAGTCGGTGCACTGGCAGCTTAAAGTGATGTTGCAGGGTGCGCAGGGTGGCAGCGTCCGTGTGGGACTTGCGGAAATGTGCGCAGAGCCGGCGCGCCTTTACGAGCAGGTCTGACAAGCGTGGGTAGCTTTTCAGAAACCGCTGAACCACCAAATTAAAGACGTGGGCCAGGCATGGCACGTGCGTGAGGCTGCCGAGCTGCAGAGCCGCCACCAGGTTACGGCCGTTGTCACACACGACCATGCCCGGTTGGAGGCTCAGCGGCGCAAGCCAGCGGTCGGTCTGCTGTGTCAGACCCTGCAGCAGTTCGTGGGCCGTGTGCCTCTTATCGCCTAAGCTGAGTAGTTTCAGCACGGCCTGCTGACGCTTGCCCACCGCTGTGCTGCCACACCGCGCGACACCGACTGCTGGCGACATGCTGCTGCTAACACATCTTGATTGTGAGACAGAGGAGGAGGAGGAGGGTGCTTTAGTGGAGGAAGCATACACCTCCGCAGATACCAGCACCGAGCTGGGGCCCGCAATTCTGGGGGTGGGTAGGACGTGAGCGGTCCCAGGCTCTGACTCTGTCCCAGCCTCCACTAAATTCACCCAATGTGCCGTCAGGGAGATGTAGTGGCCCTGCCCGCCTGTGCTTGTCCACGTGTCCGTAGTTAAGTGGACCGTGGCAGTAACCGCGTTGGTGAGGGCGCGCACAATGTTGCGGGAGACGTGGTCGTGCAGGGCTGGGACGGCACATCGGGAAAAGTAGTGGCGACTGGGAACTGAGTAGCGCGGGGCCGCCGCCTCCATGATACTTTTGAAGGACTCCGTTTCCACAACCCTATACGGCAGCATCTCAAGGCTGATGAATTTTGCGATGCGGACGGTTAACGTTTGAGCGTGCGGGTGCGTGGCGGCGTACTTGCGCTCGAACACTTGCGCAAGCGACGGCTGAACGGTGCGCTGAACTACACTGCTGGATGGGGCCGAGGACAGCGGAGATGAGGGTGTGGGTGCAGGCCATGAGGCGGTAGTGCCTGTGTCCTGAGAGGGGGGTTGCATCTCAGTGGCAGGTTGGGGCACAGGGGGAGAGGCAGGGGTGCAAACCGGAGGCGGTGAACGGCCTTTGTCCCACCTTGCGGGGTGCTTGGCCATCATATGTCTGCGCATGGTGGTGGTGGTGAGGCTGTTGGTGTTGGCTCCCCGGCTGAGCTTTGCGCGACAAAGGTTGCACACCACTGTTCGTCGGTCGTCAGGCGTCTCTGTGAAAAACTTCCAGACCTTAGAGCACCTCGGCCTCCGCAGGGTGGCATGGCGCGAGGGGGCGCTTTGGGAAACACTTGGTGGATTATTCGGTCTGGCCCTGCCTCTACCCCTGGCCACTGCACTGCCTCTTGCAACCTGCCCTGCTGATGCCCTTGACTCCCCCTCTGAAGACCTGTCCTCCTGAGTAAGCGTTGCACACCAGGTGGGGTCAGTCACCTCATCGTCCTGCTGCTCTTCCTCCGAATCCTCTGTGCGCTGCTCCCTGGGACTTACTGCCCTTACTACTACCTCACTGCAAGACAACTGTGTCTGATCGTCATCGTCCTCCTCACCCACAGAAAGTTGTTGAGACAGTTGGCGGAAGTCCCCAGCCTCTTCCCCCGGACCCCGGGAACTTTCGAATGGTTGGGCATCAGTGACGATAAACTCCTCTGGTGGGAGAGGAACCGCTGCTGCCCAATCTAAGCAGGGGCCCGAGAACAGTTCCTGGGAGTGTTCCCGCTCCTGAGCAGGTGTCATTGTAGTGGAGTGAGGAGGCTGGGAGGAAGGAGGAGCAGCAGACAGAGGATTCGGATTGGCAGCAGTGGACGGCGCAGAACTGCGGGTAGACGATAGGTTGCTCGAAGCACTTTCTGCCATCCAGGACAGGACCTGCTCACACTGCTCATTTTCTAATAACCGTCTCCCGCGTGGACCCATTAATTGGGCGATGAATGTGGGGACGCCAGAAACGTGCCTCTCTCCTAATCGCGCAGCAGTCGGCTGCGACACACCTGGATCAGGAGCTTGGCCTGTGCCCACACCCTGACTTGGCCCTCCGCGTCCTCGGCCGCGTCCACGTCCTCTAGGCCTACCCCTACCCCTCAGCATGCTGTATTACCAGTGATTTGATTTCACAGGCAGGAAATAAATTGGCGCAAGACTGCAGGCCAAATATAATTTTTGCCCTTTTTGGAAAACGAAAGGCCCCACTGCCTCTAGTGAATGAATTATCTAAGTTTAATAACTGTGCTGTGTCCCTGCTTATGTGTCACAGAACGTGAGGGTAGCAGAGTTATTAACTGTGGCAGAGCAGGTATTTTTTTTCCCAATTAAGGAAAGCAAATGGCGAACCCAGCAGTAAAGCGTAGCTGGGTGCGTATGATTTAGCAATGTTTTTCACGCAGCTCACACGTCTCCACAGGCGTAAGGACGGACACAGGCTGGACAAATAGATTTGTTTTCAGTTTTTTCCCACCAACAGGCAGCACTGCGTATATTCAATGAACCTGAGAAGTTTAATAACTGTGCTGTGTCCCTGCTTATGTGTCACAGAACGTGAGGGTAGCAGAGTTATTATAACTCTTGGAGAGCAGGTATTTTTTTTCCCAATTAAGGAAAGCAAATGGCGAACCCAGCAGTAAAGCGTAGCTGGCTGCGTATGATTTAGCAATGTTTTTCACGCAGCTCACACGTCTCCACAGGCGTAAGGACGGACACAGGCTGGACAAATAGATTTGTTTTCAGTTTTTTCCCACCAACAGGCAGCACTGCGTATATTCAATGAACCTGAGAAGTTTAATAACTGTGCTGTGTCCCTGCTTATGTGTCACAGAACGTGAGGGTAGCAGAGTTATTATAACTCTTGGAGAGCAGGTATTTTTTTTCCCAATTAAGGAAAGCAAATGGCGAACCCAGCAGTAAAGCGTAGCTGGCTGCGTATGATTTAGCAATGTTTTTCACGCAGCTCACACGTGTCCACCGCCCGTAAGGACGGACAGAGGCTGGACAAATAGATTTGTTTTCAGTTTTTTCCCACCAACAGGCAGCACTGCGTATATTCTATGAATAATAACTGTGTTGTGGCCCTGCCTATACAATTCTTTCCCTGCAGTATCAATGGAGGGTGGAATGCTCTGCAGAGGCGATTTTGAGAAGAAAAAAAATATGCAGCACAGCTAACAGCAGCCTGGACAGTACTGCACACGGTTAAATATGGCCCTAGAAAGGACCGTTGAGGTTCTTGAAGGCTACACTCACTCCTAACACTCTCCCTGCCTATGCAGCACTTCTGTCCCTAATGCCAGGTGCAACGGTCTGCAGAGGCGATTTTGAGAAAAAAAAAAATCCCACTGCTAACAGCAGCCAACACACAGCTATCAGTGGCCCTAATAAGGACCTTTGGGGGGTCTTGAAGCCTACACTAACTACCAATTCTTTCCCTACAGCAGCTCCGGTATAAACAGCACTGTCCCTCATCTAACTCACACCGCATCTGAGGCGAGCCGCGGGAGGGGCCGACTTTTATATTAGGCGAACACCTGATCTCGCCAGCCACTCACAGCAGGGGGGTGGTATAGGGCTTAAACGTTGCAGGGGGAAGTTGTAATGCCTTCCCTGTCTTTCAATTGGCCAGAAAAGCGCGCTAACGTCTCAGGGAAGGAAGTGAAAGTAACCAGAACACCGCATGGTGTTCGTCACGAATAACGAACATCCCGAACACCCTAATATTCGCACGAATATCAAGCTCGGACGAACGCGTTCGCTCATCTCTAGTGAGGACCTGTTGGGTCTTGTGGTGTACTTTCGAAATGCCTGGAGATTCGTCTTTCTCTAGGTGCGTCTTAGTTGGTTCAGGAGTCTGCATAGGAATTTTTTCTTGGTGGGAGAGTATGCAAGGGTTTTGTTGAGGGGGTAGGTTAAGGGGTGAAAAAAACTTGTAGCTGTAAAGCAACATAACAGTTGTTGCTGATATCATCAACTGATAACGTAGATAAAGTAAAAGGACCTTTCCTTTGTAGGGGCTACGGCCCTAGGTAGGTCTAGTTTCGGGGGTTTAAGAGTTCAGCCTGTGCCCAAGCATAAACGTGCTTGTTGGTGCCCAGGGTTTACTTGCAGTGTGAGCCTCATTTTTAATAGTTTCAACGGTGTGCGGATTTGTTCTTGTTTGGTCTGTTGTTTTGTTGGTGAGACCATTCATTGGTTATTTGAGAAGGGTGGTGTTCTCTTGGTACTGGGAGGTCCCATCTTCTTAGAAGGTGCATGCCTTCTTCAGCGGTTAAAATTGTGATGATCTTGCCGTCTTTGTTAACGTGCAGTTTAGTGGGGAAACCCCATCTATATGTTATATTATTATCTCTCAGAATTTTAGTAATTGTCAGGAATTTCTTCCGTGCCAGCATTGTGATCTGAGAGAAATCAGCAAAGATTTTTATGTTGCTGTACGGGGGCGGGAGATCCCTCATGGTTCTTGATGTTCTCATTAAGTTGTCTTTTGTTTGATAAAAATGGACTCTCGCTATTACGTCCCTCGGAGCATTATCGGGGATGTTTTTTGGCTTCGGGAGCCTGTGGACTCTGTCCAATATGCGTTCTTCTTTTTTTGAATTAGGTAGTAGCGTTTTAATTAGTTCTTGTACGTACTCATTCAGTTCCTCTGGCTTCACTGCTTCAGGGATGCCTCTTAGCTTAATATTGTTGCGGCGATTCCGATCTTCAAGATCGGCCATTTTGTTTTTTAGTATTGCCACTTCCTCCTCGAGACTATAATGGGCGTCTATGAGCTCGTTATGAGAGGTGGTTAATTCGCCGGTTTTATTTTCTAAATGATCTATTCTTCCTTCCATTTCGTTGAAGTTTCTGTTGATTTTGGTGTTTAAGTTTGCCAGATCATTTTTAATGGAACTTTTCAAAGCAATCACCATATCTCTAATGAAACATTGTGACGCCATCTGGTCTGTACATTGAATATTAAATAGCGGGTCAGAAACCTCCTCCTCCTCTTGTGCTTCCACTATTACATCATCAGTGGCTTTATGTAGGGGGTCTTTTCTGGGGCGCCTTTTATCGGGGCTCTTGCTGGGGGAGCTGATAGCTCTTTTTTCTTTAACCTGTGTGGATGTTTCAGGGGGGGAAGATGGCGCCTGCACTCCCCCCTCCCCTTCCCCCTCGCAGACACTGCCTGTCTCTGAATGCTCTTCCCTTCCTGAGGTCTCCCTGCTGCTTTTTGCGGGTTTCTCTTTGTGAGGGAGACAGCGTGAAGGTGTTCTATGCGGTGGAGTAAGTGTAATGTTTCCTCCACTTACCGTTGGATCTTGCGTTCCCTTCGTTCGCGCTGCCTCCTCCTCTCCTGCTCTGCCGGGAGTCGGCTCCACCATCTTCTCCTCTTCTGAGCCGCGCGCCGGATAGAAGTCCGTGAGGCGCTTTGGACCCCCCTTCCCGGTCTTCCTGCGGGTGGACATCTGCAGGTAAAGTGTCCTTTGTTTCACTTGAGCGGTTGAATACCCTGGGCGAGCTTCTAGTTGCTGTTAAGCTTGGTTCTTTAGCGGAGCCTTCTAATACACGACTTCCCTGGGCTCCGTCAGGCCACGCCCCCCTATGTGTCAAATTTTTGATGATCTGAACCGCTGTGCCACAGCTGAAGGGAGGTTACATAACCTACACTAGGGGCAACGTTCTTTTGCAGTGTATACAGCAGAATTTTGTTGCTGGACAATTGATACCACATGGAATCTGGCTGCACAACAGAGCCAATTTCGTCGGGGATTATCGGAGTGGGTAAAGGATGAACTTGCCAGAGTGGAGACTCCTGACAACCTAGAAGACTTCATTCAACTCTGCATCCAAATTGACCAGAGACTTTCCAAATGGCGAAAAGAGAGACTGCGGGGTTGGAGCATTTACACCCCTTATTCCTTCAGCCAATCCACCTTGAACCTTGCACCGAAGACTGAAGCGGCACCAGAACCGATGCAGGTCAATGTCATCCACAAACCCCTTTCCACCACTGAAAAGGAAAGACACTGTGTTGATAATCTGTGCCTTTATTGTGGAAACTCGAGACATTATGCTTTAAACGGTCCAAACAAGTTCCAAAGGGCTCTCGCCATAGCCAACGTCAAGGCCACAACCCATCTAGCCATCATGGAACAAGGTAATGTCACCAAACACACCTTTGCACCAGTAATTGAAGACGGTGTTAAAACCCTTCCTCCGATCCACCGTTTTGTTTTCCTAATAGAGATCTTCACCGGAGATCAGGTGACGCAGTGTTCAGCAATGCTGGATTCAGGAGCAGGAGTAAACTTTATGGACATTGCAACCAGACCTAAGCCCATACCAATTAAAATGGAAAACGTGGATAAGTCACCCTTGTACTTGGGACCTGTCACACAGGAGACAGTCAAATTGGAGCTCCACATAAAACCGGACCATCAAAAGACGATCAACCTCCAGCTCGTTTCATCCCCTACATTTCAGGTGATTCTCGGGATTCCTTGGTTCTCTGCTCACAATCCCTCTATCAACTGGGAATCAAGAACCAAGGTTTCCCTTCAGAATTTTGTAAGGAGAATTGCCAGGTAGCACCATCCACTAATGAACCAGTGCAAGACCCCGCCGATGATCAACAGGACTTTGGGAAGTTACCGATTCATTACCACATGTTCAAGGATGTCTGCAGCACGTTATCGGCCATACGACTGTCCTATTGAGCTGCTCCCTGGATCTTCTATTCCATTTGGGTGTATCTACAACTTCGCAGAACCAGAGTTAGGGTCTCTTCAGGAACATTTGGATGAGGATCTAAAAATCCAACCATCTTCCTCCCTGGCAGGAGCACCCATTTTCTTTGTTAATAAGAAGGACTCTACTCTTCGGCCATGCATTGACTACCGGGAGCTAAACAAGATTACTGTTAAGAACAGCTATCCTCTCCTGTTAATTCCAGAACTCCTGGAAAGGCTTCGGGCAGCCAAGGTCTTTACTAAACTAGACTTCAGAGGAGCATATAATATAGTATGGATTCGCCCCATAAATGAAGGGAAGATGCCTTTTAGAACAAGATATGGACATTTTGGATCTCTAATGACGTCATTCAGTCTTTGAAATGCTCCCACTACCTTCCAGCACTTCACCAATGATGTATTTTGAGACCTTTTGGACCAATTCATAGTGGCATATCTTGACGATATTCTCATTTTCTCTGAGAACTTGGAGGAACATCGCAAGCATGTTTGGGTAGTCTTGGAGCGATTCCAAAGGAGGTTAAAGGAATGTAAGTTGGAACAGACCCAAATACAATTTCTGGGATGCATTATCTCCCAGAGGGCTTAAGTATGGATCCCAGCAAGATTAACATCATCCTGGATTGGCCTATTCCAAAAAATTTGAAGTAAGTACAGCGCCGGATTGGATTCGCAAATTTCTACAAAAAATGTATCAAAGACTTCTCAAAAGTTATCTCTCCCATCACCTCCCTTATGAAGAAAACACACGTTTTCCTGTTCCCCAGAGGCACAAATCGCTTTTAAGAAACTAAAGACTCTATTTACTTCAGCACCAATACTGATCCACCCAAACCCAGAGTTGCCTTTTGTCATAGACGTGGACACCTCCGACTCCGTGGTGGGAGCCATTCTGTTACAACAAATGGGAGATAAGATGCAACTACAACCTTGTGCATTTCCATCCTACACGTTATCACCCATAGAGAAAAACTACGATGTTGGGAACAAAGAGCTTCTGGCCATCAAAGTAGCTTTCACCAAGTGGAGACACCTGTTAGAAGGAGCCCATTATCCAGTGACGGGTATTACTGACCATAAAAGTGTTGAGTTCCGCCGCACTGCCAAGAGGTTATCTGCGAGACAAGCACGATGGGCCTTGTTCTGCTTTAGGTTTAATTTCATTGTGTCCTACTGCCCCGGTTCCCGAAATAGCAAAGCAGATGCATTGTCCAGGATATGTACAGAGTCTGAAGAGAGGGCAAATGAAGATGACACAATTCTGTTCCCAAAAAATGTTTTGGGCATCTTACACTCAGAAGACTTACTAACAAAGCTTAAGGGAGGATACGAAAAGGACTCGTTTTTGAGTCGTCCTTCTAAGGATGTGAAGCTTTACTTTACAGAAGGGCTTTGGAAGTGACAACCCCGAATGTATGTTCCTGAGGCTGGTCGACTCAAAGTCCTTAAATTAGTCCACGATTCCAAGCTGGCCAATCACCTGGGGATCACAAAGACTTCAGAACTTCTACTTCGTTACTTCTGGTGGCCTGACTGCAGGAGGAATGTGAACAAGTATGTTCTCTCTTGCAAGGTATGTGCTCAGAACAAGACACCACAAGCTCACCTTCTAGGGTTGCTATAGCCCTTTCCAGTCCCATCCAGACCCTGGGGATCTATATCCATTAATTTTATAGTGGATCTGCCCCCCTCAAAAAGGGACGACTACTGTCCTTGTGGTCGTGGATCGACTTACGAAGATGGCCAACTTAATCCCCATAGAGAAAATTCCAAACGCTAAACACACCACGGAGTTGATGATCCAGGAAGTTTTCCGATTACATGGAATTCCGAATGATGTGGTCTCTGACAGAGGCATCCAGTTCGCATCAAAGTTCTTGAGACATTTCGGCATGGCTCTGGGTATTACCGTAAATCTTTGCTTTGCTTTTCACCCGCAGTCTAACAGCCAGACGGAAAGAACAAATCAGACTCTGGAGCAATATTTCTGCTGCTTTATCTTCCATCTACAGAATGACTGGGTGGATTATTTGTCAACAGCAGAATTCACCAAAACAATGCTCAACTCAGTTCAATTGCCCAGAACCTGTTCTTTTTCAACTATGGTACACACCCCTTCTTTATTCCTGGCCTCCCTATCAACACTCCGGTCTCAATGGTTAACCATAGACTGACGGCATTAGTAGAAATGCAGAAGCAACTAAAAGAAACCTTACAGGAAGCCCAGAATACCTATAAGAGGGCATCTGACCACCATCACAAAACAGCACCTACCTTTAAAGTTGAAGAAAAGGTGTGGTTAGCCTCCAAGAACCTGAAGGCGCACATACCCTCTCCCAACCCTCTCCCAAGCTTGGGGAAAGATTCTTAGGACCTTTCCCAATTGCAGCAAGGGTCAGCCTGGTGGCATTCCGAATGAAGCTCCCGGGCAGCCTAAGGACTTACTCTGTCTTTCACGTTTCCCTACTGAAGCCATTTTATGAGAATACTTCTGTGGGAAGACATCAACCGCCTCCCCCTCCTGTGAAAGTTCAGGGCCAGGACGAGTTTGTGGTAGAGTAGATTCTTGACTCCAGACTTCAGAGAGGTAAAATACAGTACCTTGTGAAGTGGCAAGGGTATTGGCAAGAAGAGAACTCCTGGGAGCCAGAGAAAAATGTGCATGCTCCCAGGCTCACAACGGAGTTTCACAGATAATACCCAGGGAAACTGGCACCTGGGATGTCCAGAGGCCATCCTCAAAGAGGGGGCTACTGTCAGGGCTCTCACCCACAACCTCTTGTGTTCCAGTTGGCAGCCCTCTCTGCTAGTCTATTCAGGACTTGGACAGTTCCCTTGCTGAAACCTGGTCCTGATCCTGCCCCTGTTCCTGATTACATTTCCTATATAAGCCTAGCCCTGCCACTCATTCAGTGCATGATTATTATGTTCCACCACCTTGATCAAGCTTCTCTTCCTCCGGCTCCTCTACGAGAATACCGATACCTACTACTGCTGACCTTTGGCTTCCGTTGACTACGCTTCCATCTCATCCCATTTGTACTGCATATCGATACCTCCTGCTGCTGACCTTTGGCTTCCACTGACTACACTTACATCTAATCAATTTGTACTGCATACCGTGACTTCCCAATTCTGACTACTCTCTTGGCTACTAGACCTGCGGCTCCAATCCGGCATCAGTAAGGCACGACAGTTGATCTGCAATACTCTATGATTTATTCAGAACCAGCTCTTGCATATTGGTGTTGAGCCTTAGTATTTTTCTCCTGGGTTCAAATCTGACCAAGGGCAATATCTGCATGGGGTTCATATGTTCTTCTCAGGTATATTCATCATTACACTGCTGGATCACTCCCAGATCAATCAGTGACATCATAGAGTGAATCATGTGACCCACTAGAGTGCAGCGCGCTCATGCTCCAGCAGAAGCAATGATGTACAAATCTAGCATCAGCAGCCAGATCACACATCATGTGACCAAAAATTTAAAGCAAATATAACTCTGGATAGGTCATCACTAGTTGATCGGTGGGGTCAGCCACTTGGGATCCCTGTCGATCACCTGATTGAAGAGGCCATGGCACTCCAGTGAGAGCCATTGCCTCTTCTCAGGCCAGTGACATCACAACATTCATTCATTAAATGGCCTGACAGCTACAATACCAGGCACAGCCACTATATAATGAATGGCGTTGTGCTTGGTGTGGACTGAAGTGACAGTGGCACACACCGAGCACCATCGTCACTTCAATAAGCTGATCGTGGGGATCAGGAGCGACAGACCCCACCCATCAACTATTGATGACTGATCTTGAATAATCATCAGAGAAATGGCTTCTGACTTGTACTGGCTCTGCTTCTGCATCCATGTCAATGCTGCAGAACTGTCCGTGTGAGATAAATTGGATCACAGATACTGTACTGGGCGCTGCCATTTGGATGCTCTACTTTCATCCCACTATGATCCATGGAGTGTTCTCCAGTAATAGTAAACAGCCAGAGCTTTGGGCTTCAGAGTGACTTCCTTCTTGCCCCCTAGAGTCAAGCTTCCTCCCGCCCAACTCCTTTTTTATGTGTATATCTTGTTTATTTCATTCTTGTATTTTACATTTTTCTTTATCATCATAGCAGACGGTTTCCTTGCAATGTGTTTTATTCCAAGTTGGGAGGCGTATCATCTCTCCTTAAGGAGAGCACCAAGAAGGTGAGTGAGAAGACTTATAAGGCCATCCATGCTCCTTCATGTTATTACACATCCACCCTGCTGGGAGCCTTTGGGGTATTTGGGTAAAGTTTAAATTTGAACAGCTTGCAAATTAAAGTCCACATATCTTCAGATGATGTCTTGTAAGGATATTGTAACAAATATAAGAATATTAAGATTAGAGATGAGCGAGCATACTCGCTAAGGACAATTACTCGATCGAGCATTGCCCTTAGCGAGTACCTGCCCGCTCGGAACAAAAGGTTCGGCTGCCAGCGCGGGTGACAGGTGAGTTGCGGCAGTTAGCAGGGGGGAGCGGGGGGGAGAGAGGGAGAGAGAGATCTCCCCTCCGTTCCTCCCCGCTCTCCCCCGCCGCTCCCCGCCCGCCGCCGGCAGCCGAATCTTTGCTCCCGAGCGGGCAGGTACTCGCTAAGGGCAATGCTCGATCGAGTAATTGCCCTTAGCGAGTATGCCCGCTCATGTCTACTTTTTCTACTAATAAATGCTGTAGCCGACCCCCAGCGTTATCCCACCCTGATGTGCGTAACTCCGTTCATTGGAACGTTCAATACTTGATAATGTCACTTTGGTTTTATGTATTTGTAGTGACCTGGACTACAAAATAGCTTTACCTGCAAGCTAAGAGCAACTGCTCCAACTACCAGTTCATGTAGCAAAAGGGAGTTATGCTGGACTTCATTATTAAATCACAGCTTTTTTCTCGCGATTTTGAGCGTCAGCTTTGCTTTTTCTCGCAAAAACTTCGCTGCCACTTGCGATTTTCTTTCACGTTTTTTTCACGTGATTTTTTAGCATGAGAGTCAATAGGATTTTCTAATGTTAAAAACACATTGCATGAAAATTGCAAGTTTGTGCTTTTGCAATGCGATAAAAAGGAGGCATGGAAAAAAAACCAAAAAACGCAAAACACTGAAAAATAGGGCATGCTGTGATTATTTTTATTTTATCCTCTCAACATCGCATGAGTGAAAACATCACAAATGTGAAGAACACCATTGAAAATCATTGGTTTCATAATTCTGTGCTTTCATTCACTCTTGCATCGCGCGATTGTATCACCAGTGTGAATGCACCCTAATGGTTTGTACAATATAAATCATGGCGTGCTCTATCTTTCTGTGATGTGCGATTTTTTTTTAACCTCCCATGTTTCCCTATGGAGCCTGCTTTTTATCGCATCGCAATGCAAACTTGCATTGCGCTTTTAACATCAGAGAGTCCTATTGACTTTCACGATAAAAAACCATGCGTTTTGTTCACAGGTGGCAGTGATACGATGCCAGAGTATTAAAAAAAATCACGGAAACAAAAATGCAATTTTGCAGTTTTTTTCTTGTAGCAAAATCGTGATTGCCCGTGTGGAACTTGCCTTATACAGGCAGATAAATTGTTCCGTCGCAGGTCGTTCGGTTCTCTGCACCAGTGAATAGAATAATAAGACATTGGTGGAGAAAAAGTCCCTTTGTACGGTAGGTGCGGACGACCCCCAAGTCCCTCAGTACGGTAGGAGCAGTCGATCCCCAAGTCCCTCTGAACGATAGGAGCGGCTGACCCCCAAGTCCCTCTGTATGGTAGGAGCAGACGACCCTGAAGTCCCTCAGTACGGTAGGCGCAGACAACCCCCAATCCCTCTGTACAGTAGGAGCGGCTGACCCCCAAGTCCCTCAGTACATTAGGAGCAGCCAACGCCCAGTCTCTCTGTACATAGGTGCGTCCGACCCCCAAGTCTCTCTGTATGGTAGGAGCAGCCGATCCCCAAGTCCCTTTGCATGATTGGAGCAGCCAACCCCCAAGTCCCTCTGTACAGTAGGCGTGGATGACCCCCAGTCCCTCTGTACAGTAGGAGCGGCTGACCCCCAAGTCCCTCTGTACAGTAGGAGCGGCTGACCCCCAAGTCCCTCAGTACATTAGGAGCAGCCAACCCCCAGTCCCTCTGTACAGTAGGAGCGGCTGACCCCCAAGTCCCTCTGTACAGTAGGAGCGGCTGACCCCCAAGTCCCTCAGTACATTAGGAGCAGCCAACCCCCAGTCCCTCTGTATAGTAGGCGCAGCCGACCCCTAGTCCCTCTGTACAGTAGGAGCGGCCGACCCCCAGTCCCACTGTACAGTAGGCGCGGCCGACCCCCAGTCCCTCAGTACAGTAGGAGTAGCTGACCCCCAAGTCCCTCAGCACAGTAGGTGCGTGCAACCCCCAGTCCCTCAGTACAGTAGGAGCAGCCAACTCCTTATGTCCCACTGTACAGTAGGCGCAGACGACCCCCAGTCCCTCTGTACAGTAGGAGCGGCTGACCCCCAAGTCCCTCAGTACATTAGGAGCAGCCAACGCCCAGTTTCTCTGTACATAGGTGCGTCCGACCCCCAAGTCTCTCTGTACGGTAGGAGCAGCCGATCCCCAAGTCCCTTTGTATGATTGGAGCAGCCAACCCCCAAGTCCCTCTATACAGTAGGCGCGGACGACCCCCAGTCCCTCTGTACAGTAGGAGCGGCTGACCCCCAAGTCCCACTGTACAGTAGGAGCAGCCAACCCCCAAGTCCCTCTGTACAGTAGGAGCGGCTGACCCCCAAGTCCCTCTGTACAGTAGGAGCAGCTGACCCCCAAGTCCCTCAGTACATTAGGAGCAGCCAACCCCCAGTCCCTCTGTACAGTAGGCGCAGCCGACCCCTAGTCCCTCTGTACAGTAGAAGCGGCCGACTCCTAGTCCCTCAGTACAGTAGGCACGGTCGACCCCCAAGTCCCTCAGTACAGTAGGAGCAGCTGACCCCCAAGTCCCTCAGTACAGTAGGTGCGTGCAACCCCCAGTCCCTCAGTACAGTAGGAGCAGCCAATGCCCAGTCTCTCTGTACATAGGTGCGTCCGACCCCCAAGTCTCTCTGTACGGTAGGAGCAGCCGATCCCCAAGTCCCTTTGTATGATTGGAGCAGCCAACCCCCAAGTCCCTCTGTACAGTAGGCGCGGACGACCCCCGTCCCTCTGTACAGTAGGAGCGGCTGACCCCCAAGTCCCTCTGTACAGTAGGAGCGGCTGACCCCCAAGTCCCTCAGTACATTAGGAGCAGCCAACCCCCAAGTCCCTCTGTACAGTAGGAGCAGCTGACCCTCAAGTCCCTCTGTACAGTAGGAGCGGCTAACCCCCAAGTCCCTCAGTACATTAGGAGCAGCCAACCTCCAGTCCCTCTGTACAGTAGGCGCAGCTGACCCCTAGTCCCTCTGTACAGTAGGAGCGGCCGACCCCCAGTCCCTCAGTACAGTAGGCACGGTCGACCCCCAAGTCCGTCAGTACAGTAGGAGCAGCTGACCCCCAGTCCCTCTGTACAGTAGGCGCGGCCGACCCCCAGTCCCTCAGTACAGTAGGAGCAGCTGACCCCCAAGTCCCTCAGTACAGTAGGTGCGTGCAACCCCCAGTCCCTCTGTACAGTAGGTGCGGCCGACCCCAAGTCCCTCTGTATGGTAGGTGCAGCCGACCTCCAGTCCCTCTGTACGGTAGGTGCAGCCGACCTCCAGCCCCTCTGTACAGTAGGTGCGGCTGACCTCCGGTCTCTCTGTATGGTAGGTGCGGCTGACCTCCAGTCCCTCAGTACAGTAGGAGCAGCTGACCCCCAGTCCCTCTGTACAGTAGGTGCGGCCGACCTCAAGTCCCACTGTACGGCAGGTGCAGTCAACCCCTAAGTCCCGCAGTTCCTAGCTGGGTAAACATTTAAGCCACAAATGTCACAATGGCAGAAACAGTTTGGGTTTGTGGCGCAACCTACAAGAGTATCTAATCAAACGAGATAGTTAGTTGCCAAACTTGTTTGTTTATAAACCCGGCATGTAAACACATTTGGAGGTCAGTAGACCCTTTTCTCAGTACTTACTGGCTGCACACGGCTGGATGCTGATGGCTGTCAGGCCTCTTTCACAGGGGCTACAAAACGCACCATTTTCCGGTGATGCAACAGCGCTACAAAACGCATGTTCGTAAAACTCATGATTTTAAATGGGTCTCACAAACATGTGATGTTGTAAGATAAAACAAATCGTGGCGTGCCCTATCTTTCTGCGATGTGCGATTTCTTTCTCTCTCCAATGTTTCTTTATGGAGCCTCCTTGGTTATCGCATCACAAAACACAAACTTGCGATTTTTGTGCAATACGTTTTTAACATTAGAAAATCCCATTGACTTACGCAATTAAAAAAATTGTGCAATTTAATTGCGGGTAGCAGCGATGCAATGTGCATGGAAATCATCTCAAGAGAAGGCATCGCTGACGCTCAAAAATCGCGGGAACAAAGATGCGGTTTTGCTGCGACTTTCTGGCAGCAAAGCCGCGATCGCCATTGTGAAGGAGCCCTTAATTTAATTTCACTCTCACATGAATGTCATAGAAAGTAAATTAACGCATCAGTATGTTTGTGAACTGCAGGAGACTCCATGGGGATGTGGCATCGAGGTCAGGTTTAAATCAGCAATCACAGTGCTACAGCCAACATGCAATCCACTGACCCCCACAAGCGTGACGCTATGGCCAATCACTGGCCTCAAAGTTAGCACCACTGAAGCCATTGTGTGGTCATGAGCCTAGACAGAACGTGACCGTACTATCGGCAAGCATACAAGCCCTAGAGTAGAGCAGTGAAGGCGCAGAACAGGTGAGTACAGCGCCATTTATTATTTTACATCTCGTGTAGGGAAGAAAAAGGTAGCACCAGAAAATTCCTTTAAAATCTCAAAGTTTGGGAAAGTTTCATTGTATTCTGAAAACCTACCACTAGATGGCAGTAGAGACTAAAATATGAAAAATGTCACATAAATATGGCCAAAATTACCATAAACTGTATATTTATGTCTTTATAGTAGAACTTCTCAATCTTTTTCAACCTGCCAGAACATGTTGAATCTCCTGGGAGTCACCATTGATTGTAACCCCTAGCAATATAATATAAATAACCTCAATGTAAAATTAGCCTTCTGAACCCAATTTGTAGTCAGAAGAGTCAATGATGTTTCAGTGTTATTAGTACCTGTGGATCTGATCGCCTCTTACAGTTCTTTATTGGTTGTTCGGATTGTACTACCGGGTGAGGCAGGGTCTCCATACAGTCTGCATACAGGCTTAGGGTGGCTTACCACGAGCGTGTGCGTACATAGGTGTAACATGTGCGTACATAGGTGCGTACATATGCACACAGCTGCTGCCAGTGGCTCCATTGAAGGCAATGGTCTGCCGGCACCCTGTAATTTATTTTTTAGGGAAGAGCTTTAAATATAAGCCCTTCCCTGAAAAACAAACATTTTATTGTAAAAAAATAAATAAAAAGATACTTACCTGTCTGCGCGTCCCTTGCGGGAACACACGTGGATCTCATTAGGCTAATAAGCTATTTAAATCCCTGCGGTGGGGCGAGGTGTTGCATGCCCATGTGAACATGCCCTGTGTGAGCAAAAAGTACAGAAAAATGCACCAATACACAAGCAAAAGTGCCTCTTTCTCGGCACGAATGCATTGCTTTGAAGCACGCGTGATTACATATGCTTCCAGTGGAAGGAGCCCTTAGGGCCCTTCTACGCAAAGCGATTATCGTTTGTACGAGGAGTGACGTCATCGCTAGCTCGTTCGCTCTTGTGTCGCCTGATTATACAGCAGATACATCGTTGGCTCGTTCAAACGAGAGTCGTTTAGTCGTTACCATTCACTGTATAAGTGACTGAGAACGCTGAAGGGGTGCTGCTTAACCCGAACTGTTAGTGAGAGAGCCAACGATGGCCTGCAGAAAATTAATGATGAGCGAAAAGCGAAAGATTCTCATTTGCCGTTTGATCGTTGGTTCCCGTTTAGACGGAACGGTTATTGTTCACTTTCTCTCGTTTGACTGATAATCATTCCATCTGAAAGCGCCTTTACCTGCAGAACACAAAGCGCCCCTGCGATGGAGATGTGTGACTCACCTGGTATTAACAATATCCTATAAACTTGAATCACTGTTACGCCATTCACAAACTATGAGACCAATAATCCTGTTGTAATTCCAACAACTACCAGCAGGGGGCACTGCGAGATGACATTTTTGTTAAATCGTTCTATAGGAACGTAAACTAAAGATAACAGGAGATTGTGCGTATTCCGTGAACATAGAAGCGAATTATTTAGATTTGTAAAGTTGCTTTATCAGATGTTTAAGGTGATTAGGTAAATCTGTCCTGATGTAATATTTACGTACCTGATTATGCAGGTGGGACTCGCTTACCTAAGGCCGCCTGCACATGAATGGGTTGTGCGCAATTGATACTATTCGCTGCGTATTGTGGGCCTAATTTTTACGTGCGCAAAAATGCACGCAAATACGCCTGCGTGAAGGAGCGCTAAAACACGTCCGGTATAACGAGCAGCTAGCAGTATAAGATGACAGCAGCGGACATTGTTTAAGCTCTTTTCATATTACACCGCATACAGTCAATACATCCATAGATGCCATTTAGCCGATGAAGACCAATTCCAGCTCCGTTCAGGTGGTTCTTCAGGGTTACCTGCTGATTACAGCTGGCAAAGTGCAGCAGACGTGCATTATACAACAGGCATGCATTGTATACGGTATATACATAAAGCACATTAGTGCATTCACTACACAGCTTCCTTCCTGCTATCTTGGATTCTTACCAACAGGGAGGAAATTCTCAAAGCACAATCGTTAACAATTAGAGATGAGCGAACACCAAAATGTTCGGGTGTTCGTTATTCGAAACGAACTTCCCGCGATGTTCGAGGGTTCGTTTCGAACAACGAACCCCATTGAAGTCAATGGGTGACCAGAACATTTTTGTATTTCGCCGATGCTCGCTAAGGTTTTCATGTGTGAAAATCTGGGCAATTCAAGAAAGTGATGGGAACGACACAGAAACGGATAGGGCAGGCGAGGGGCTACATGTTGGGCTGCATCTCAAGTTCACAGGTCCCACTATTAAGCCACAATACCGGCAAGAGTGGGCCCCCCCCCCCTCCCAACAACTTTTACTTCTGAAAAGCCCTCATTAGCATGGCATACCTTTGCTAAGCACCACACTAGCTACAACAAAGCACAATCACTGCCTGGATGACACTCCGCTGCCACTTCTCCTGGGTTACATGCTGCCCAACCGCCCCCTCTCCCCCCCACAGCGCACACCAAAGTGTCCCTGCGCAGCCTTCAGCTGCCCTCATGCCACACCACCCTCATGTCTATTTAGAAGTGCGTCTGCCATGAGGAGGAACCGCAGGCACACACTGCAGAGGGTTGGCACGGCTAGGCAGCGACCCTCTTTAAAAGGGGCGGGGCGATAGCCCACAATGCTGTACAGAAGCAATGAGAAATAGAATCCTGTGCCACCGCCATCAGGAGCTGCACACGTGGGCATAGCAATGGGGAACCTATGTGCCACACACTATTCATTCTGTCAAGGTGTCTGCATGCCCCAGTCAGACTGGTAATATGTACCTTTACCGCGTTGGTGGTAATGTGGTGGTGACTGTGGACCTAGTAGCACGGTTTTATTTTGTTGGTTTTCGGAATGTGGCCAGGATTAAGTGGGCCGTGGCGGGGGGATGGTGTGGGGGCTCTCTTGTTGTGTCGGTAAAGGTGAAATTCTTGGACTGCCACCAAACGAACCAATGCAAAGGCATTTGCCAAGAATGTTTTCCCTGTTGGAGGAGGAGGGGGATGTTTTTGAGGCACTACGTGTCCTCTCCACGTGTCCGTGGTTATATGCACCTTAACAGTAACCGCGTTGGTGGGAAATGGCCTCGCCGCCATCATGTCTTTGGGAAGCCTCTGTTTTCACACCCCAGAGACATACCATTAGCAGCGGTATAGGCAGAGCCCAGAATTCGTAACATTTCAGCCGTAGCATTAGGACAGGCCGCACTAACATATCAGTAGCAGCATTATAGGAGGAGCGCAGTCTTCGTTCCATGTCAGCAATAGTAGCACTCAAGACAGGCCCCAGTAACAATTCCGAAGCAGCAGTATAGCGGGAGCGCAGTCTTCGTTCCATGTCAGCAATAGTAGCACTCAAGACAGGCCCCAGTAACAATTCCGAAGCAGCAGTATAGCGGGAGCGCAGTCTTCGTTCCATGTCAGCAATAGTAGCACTCAAGACAGGCCCCAGTAACAATTCTGAAGCAGCAGTATAGTGGGAGCGCAGTCTTAGTTCCATTTCAGTAGCTGCAGTATAGCCAAGGCCCAAGTTACATTTATGTAGCTAAAGTGTAGGCCAACCCCACACACCTTTCTGTACCATGAGTGCAGGCGAAGAACATACAAATTGCTATGATTACACTGTAGGTGAGGGCCCCAAAAAATTGGTGTACCAACAGTACTAATGTACCTCAGTAAAAATTGGCCATGCCCAACCAAGATGGCAGGTGAATCGCTTTGGTTAATGTGGCTTAAGTGGTAAGTAGGCCTGGAGGCAGCCCAGTGTAACGAAAAATTGGTTCAAGTTAAAGTTCCAACGCTTTTAAGCGCATTGAAACTTATAAAAATTGTTCAGAAAAATTATTTGAGTGAGCCTTGTGGCCCTAAGAAAAATTGCCCATTCAGCGTGATTACGTGAGGTTTCAGGAGGAGGAGCAGGAGGAGGAGGAGGAATATTAGACACAGATTGATGAAGCAGAAATGTCCCCGTTTTGGATGGTGAGAGAGAACGTAGCTTCCATCCGCGGGTGCAGCCTACGTATTGCTTACGTATCGCTGCTGTCCGCTGGTGGAGAACAGAAGTCTGGGGAAATCCAGCCTTTGTTCATCTTGATGAGTGTTAGCCTGTCGGCACTGTCGGTTGACAAGCGGCTACGCTTATCTGTGATGATTCCCCCAGCCGCACTAAACACCCTCTCCGACAAGACGCTAGCCGCAGGACAAGCAAGCACCTCCAGGGCATACAGCGCTAGTTCAGGCCACGTGTCCAGCTTCGACACCCAGTAGTTGTAGGGGGCAGAGGCGTCACCGAGGATGGTCGTGCGATCGGCTACGTACTCCCTCACCATCCTTTTACAGTGCTCCCGCCGACTCAGCCGTGACTGGGGAGCGGTGACACAGTCTTGGTGGGGAGCCATAAAGCTGGCCAGGCCCTTACATGCTGCTCGATCTCCGCACCTCCCCTGCTACCTTGCCCTCGGTACTGCGCCTTCTGCCACTAGCGCTGTCGGCTGGGAATTTTACCATCAGCTTGTCCGCAAGGGTCCTGTGGTATAGCAACACTCTCGAACCCCTTTCCTCTTCGGGAATGAGAGTGGGCAGGTTCTCCTTATAGCGTGGGTCGAGTAGTGTGTACACCCAGTAATCCGTCGTGGCCAGAATGCGTGCAACGCGAGGGTCACGAGAAAGGCATCCTAACATGAAGTCAGCCATGTGTGCCAGGGTACCTGTACGCAACACATGGCTGTCTTCACTAGGAAGATCACTGCCAGGATCCTCCTCCTCCTCCTCCTCCTCCTCAGGCCATACACGCTGAAAGGATGACAGGCAATCAGCCGGTGTACCGTCAGCAGCGGGCCAAGCTGTCTCTTCCCCCTCCTCCTCATCCTCCTCATGCTCCTCCTCCTCCTCCTGTACGCGCTGAGAAATAGACAGGAGGGTGCCCTGACTATCCAGCGGCATACTGTCTTCCACCGCCCCCGTTTCCGAGCGCAAAGCAGCTGCCTTTATGGTTTGCAGGGAATTTCTCAAGATGCATAGCAGAGGAATGGTGACGCTAATGATTGTAGCATCGCCGCTCACCACCTGGGTAGACTCCTCAAAATTACCAAGGACATGGCAGATGTCTGCCAACCAGGCCCACTCTTCTGAAAGGAATTGAGGAGGCTGACTCCCACTGCGCCGCCCATGTTGGAGTTGGTATTCGACTATAGCTCTACGCTGTTCATAGAGCCTGGCCAACATGTGGAGCGTAGAGTTCCACCGTGTGGGCACGTCGCACAGCAGTCGGTGCACTGGCAGCTTAAAGTGATGTTGCAGGGTGCGCAGGGTGGCAGCGTCCGTGTGGGACTTGCGGAAATGTGCGCAGAGCCGGCGCGCCTTTACGAGCAGGTCTGACAAGCGTGGGTAGCTTTTCAGAAAGCGCTGAACCACCAAATTAAAGACGTGGGCCAGGCATGGCACGTGCGTGAGGCTGCCGAGCTGCAGAGCCGCCACCAGGTTACGGCCGTTGTCACACACGACCATGCCCGGTTGGAGGCTCAGCGGCGCAAGCCAGCGGTCGGTCTGCTGTGTCAGACCCTGCAGCAGTTCGTGGGCCGTGTGCCTCTTATCGCCTAAGCTGAGTAGTTTCAGCACGGCCTGCTGACGCTTGCCCACCACTGTGCTGCCACACCGCGCGACACCGACTGCTGGCGACATGCTGCTGCTAACACATCTTGATTGCGAGACAGAGGAGGAGGAGGAGGAGGAGGAGGAGGGTGCTTTAGTGGAGGAAGCATACACCTCCGCAGATACCAGCACCGAGCTGGGGCCCGCAATTCTGGGGGTGGGTAGGACGTGAGCGGTCCCAGGCTCTGACTCTGTGCCGTCAGGGAGATGTAGTGGCCCTGCCCGCCTGTGCTTGTCCACGTGTCCGTTGTTAAGTGGACCGTGGCAGTAACCGCGTTGGTGAGGGCGCGTACAATGTTGCGGGAGACGTGGTCGTGCAGGGCTGGGACGGCACATCGGGAAAAGTAGTGGCGACTGGGAACTGAGTAGCGCGGGGCCGCCGCCTCCATGATACTTTTGAAGGACTCCGTTTCCACAACCCTATACGGCAGCATCTCAAGGCTGATGAATTTTGCTATGCGGACGGTTAACATTTGAGCGTGCGGGTGCGTGGCGGCGTACTTGCGCTTGCGCTCCAACAGTTGCGCAAGCGACGGCTGGACGTTGCGCTGAACTACACTGCTGGATGGGGCCGAGGACAGCGGAGATGAGGGTGTGGGTGCAGGCCATGAGGTGGTAGTGCCTGTGTCCTGAGAGGGGGGTTTCATCTCAGTGGCAGGTTGTGGCACAGGGGGAGAGGCAGGGGTGCAAACCGGAGGCGCTGAACGGCCTCCGTCCCACCTTGTGGGGTGCTTGGCCATCATATGTCTGCGCATGGTGGTGGTGGTGAGGCTGTTGGTGTTGGCTCCCCGGCTGAGCTTTGCGCGACAAAGGTTGCACACCACTGTTCGTCGGTCGTCAGGCGTCTCTGTGAAAAACTGCCAGACCTTAGAGCACCTCGGCCTCTGCAGGGTGGCATGGCGCGAGGGGGCGCTTTGGGAAACAGTTGGTGGATTATTCGGTCTGGCCCTGCCTCTACCCCTGGCCACCGCACTGCCTCTTGCAACCTGCCCTGCTGATGCCCTTGACTCCCCCTCTGAAGACCTGTCCTCCTGAGTAAGCGTTGCACACCAGGTGGGGTCAGTCACCTCATCGTCCTGCTGCTCTTCCTCCGAATCCTCTGTGCGCTGCTCCCTTGGACTTACTGCCCTTACTACTACCTCACTGCAAGACAACTGTGTCTGATCGTCATCGTCCTCCTCACCCACAGAAAGTTGTTGAGACAGTTGGCGGAAGTCCCCAGCCTCTTCCCCCGGACCCCGGGAACTTTCGAATGGTTGGGCATCAGTGACGATAAACTCCTCTGGTGGGAGAGGAACCGCTGCTGCCCAATCTAAGCAGGGGCCCGAGAACAGTTCCTGGGAGTGTTCCCGCTCCTGAGCAGGTGTCATTGTAGTGGAGTGAGGAGGCTGGGAGGAAGGAGGAGCAGCAGACAGAGGATTCGGATTTGCAGCAGTGGACGGCGCAGAACTGCGGGTTGACGATAGGTTGCTCGAAGCACTTTCTGCCATCCAGGACAGGACCTGCTCACACTGCTCATTTTCTAATAACCGTCTCCCGCGTGGACCCATTAATTGGGCGATGAATGTGGGGACGCCAGAAACGTGCCTCTCTCCTAATCGCGCAGCAGTCGGCTGCGACACACCTGGATCAGGAGTTCGGCCTGTGCCCACACCCTGACTTGGCCCTCCGCGTCCTCGGCCGCGTCCACGTCCTCTAGGCCTACCCCTACCCCTCAGCATGCTGTATTACCAGTGATTTGATTTCACAGGCAGGAAATAAATTGGCGCAAGACTGCAGGCCAAATATAATTTTTTCCCTTTTTTGAAAACGAAAGGCCCCACTGCCTCTAGTGAATGAATAATCTAAGTTTAATAACTGTGCTGTGGCCCTGCTAATGTGTCACAGAACGTGAGGGTAGCAGAGTTATTATAACTCTGGCAGAGCTGGTATTTTTTTCCCAATTAAGGAAAGCAAAAGGCGAAGCCAGCAGTAAAACGTAGCTGGGTGCGTCTGATTTTTAAACGTTGCACACGCAGCCGACACGTGTCCACCGCCCTTAGAACGGACAGAGGCAGGACAAATAGATTTTTTTTTCAGTTTTTTTCCACCAAAAGGCAGCACTGCGTATATTCAATGAACATGAGAAGTTTAATAACTGTGCTGTGGCCCTGCTAATGTGGCACAGAACTTGAGGGTAGCAGAGTTATTATAACTCTGGCAGAGCAGGTATTTTTTTTCCCAATTAAGGAAAGCAAATGGCGAAGCCAGCAGTAAAACGTAGCTGGGTGCGTCTGATTTTTAAACGTTGCACACGCAGCCGACACGTGTCCACAGCCCTTAGGACGGACAGAGGCAGGTCAAATAGAATTTTTTTCACTTGTTTTACAAGCAAAAGGCCGCACTGCATATATTCAATGACTAATAACTGTGTTGTGGCCCTGCCTACACAATTCTTTCCCTGCAGTATCAATGGAGGGTGCAATGCTCTGCAGAGGCGATTTTGAGAAGAAAAAAAATATGCAGCACAGCTAACAGCAGCCAGCACAGTACTGCACACGGTTAAATATGGCCCTAGAAAGGACCGTTGAGGTTCTTGAAGGCTACACTCACTCCTAACACTCTCCCTGCCTATGCAGCACTTCTGTCCCTAATGCCGGGTGCAACGCTCTGCAGAGCCGATTTTGAGGAAAAAAAAATTGCCACTGCTAACAGCAGCCAACACACAGCTATCAGTGGCCCTAATAAGGACCTTTGGGGGTCTTGAAGCCTACACTAACTACCAATTCTTTCCCTACAGCAGCTCCGGTACAAACAGCACTGTCCCTCATCTAACTCACAAGGCATCTGAGGCGAGCCGCGGGAGGGGCCGACTTTTATATTAGGCGGACACCTGATCTCCCCAGCCACTCACAGCAGGGGGGTGGTATAGGGCTGGAACAACACAGGGGGAAGTTGTAATGCCTTCCCTGTCTTTCAATTGGCCAGAAAAGCGCGCTAACGTCTCAGGGAAGGAAGTGAAAGTAACCCGAACACCGCATGGTGCTCGTTACGAATAACGAACATCCCGAACACCCTAATATCCGCACGGATATCAAGTTCGGACGAACACGTTCGCTCATCTCTAGTGGTTTCATACCAGCCTCGGGGGTTCGGATTTCCTGCTCCTTATGGAGAGCAGTAGAGGGGTATACCCGAGGCCAAACAGCTCCAACACCGCTCAATGGACCCTATTGACTATAATGGAGTCCGTTCGCTTTCTGCTCGGCTGCCTGGATTTTAGTCGGATGAAAAAGGGCTGCATGCAATGTTTTTTCTTCCAGTATTTTGTGCCAGATCGGTGCCGGAAACTCCGAATGGAGGTTGCAGCGCACATCTGAAACTACCCCAATAATTTGGTCGTCAAGGCACATATGAAGCAAAAAGCAGTCCACATCAGACAATCCCTTTAAACTGTGGTGGTGTAGATTAAATATGAGTAGATCCAATATTTCTGGGTGAAGTATTGGGAGAATTATCATAAATCAATATTTTCTTCAAAAAAGACTTAAACGGAACCATTAATGTACAAAAGCAACGCAGCGAGGCTTAAGAGCGGTCACTAGCAGGATTTAATCTAAGCAGTATATACACTAGATAAATAGATGATATGATTGTAAAACATACACCTAATATTTCACATGCTACAGCAGCAGTTTGTGCTCCAGAGCTGCGCTTCCTGCGTTAACTGGCAATAGGAATTCACACCCACAGTCATTCGTATTTTCTGTGTATTGCATTTCTCTGCGTGCGCAAACACCCGTGTGAGGACAGAGTTAGAGGTTTTTCACATGGGACGGAATAGACCGCACGATGCTATGCTAGCCGCGGTAAGTCCACAGGTTACCTGCAGAGTTTAACACACCTGTGGTAGCATGATTGTTTGCACTTTGCAGGTTTTAGCGCATTTTTATGTTCTGTTTGTTCTGCCGGGGATCATTCACATCAGCCGGTACACACCTGTGCCCTGATTGAGAAGGCTATGCAGCCTTATTACTCCCCAATGTCATTGATATCCCCTGCAAAATTGCGCAATGAACTGAATCAATGAATCCAATGAAGGGATCCGGATTCCCATGGTGTCTTAGGTGCGCAAACGCACACAAAAATAGAGCATATTGCGTTTTTTTTTCACGCAGGCAAAATACACGTACAAAAAAGGAGCGTGAGAATGAATCCATTGATAACAGTTAGTTCTATTCTCTGTGCAATGCACGGGCAGATATGTACGTCTGAAGCCTCGCTAAGGGCAGCTGCACGCGGCGTAAGTGCATATACGCTCACTGTCGCGAGACGTATATGTGCTGTGCAAAGCACGCAAGCACGGGCTATAGTTCCCGTATCTACGAATTTTACTGTACATTTTTGCACTGCTTGGACCACTTACATTGGTGTAGTCCCGACTACGCCATTTTTGAGTATGCGGGGCAGCCTACTTAGTAGCTGACTTGGTAGGTTAGTTAGCCGACTTGATTGGCCCGGGTGTTTTTGTTTAGCCACACAAAATCGCACTGTTCAGTGCGCAATTTCGGGCAAACGGGGCATGGTACGTTTTTTCTCCCTTGTTTGAAATGCGCACGAAAAAAAAAATATATGTGTAAAGCAAGCCATTGAAATCAATGGGTCTATGTCCTGCGCATTCGGCATGCAGATTTTGCAGCCACAAATGCGCCTGTAGACCTGTAGATTTTGGTGTGCAGTTACGCAGCTGCAGATTTGGTGCGTCCTGCGGCGTAACTCCGTCCATGTGAAAAGCATATGCACCTTGGAGCTCCGTGTCCGTACGCTGTAACGGCATAAAAAGACATCAACAACACAGAATTCCGTAATCAATTTACATTATTTTCGTCTTCACGGCGTCTTGAGCCCGGGGCGCCGCTGCGGTCCGTCTGCCACCCATGATGGGGTCCATATAGTACTGCAGATGTAAAATCTCTAGTCTGAAGTTTCATTTCACTTGTACAAACCGAGGACTCTGCGTAAAACACAACATAAATTGAGAATATACCATTGATTTTCTGTTCTATGTAAAAGCCGGGATTACAAATTAAAATCAATGCACAATATGAGCCGCGCTCCGTCCTCCTGCGCAAAACCTTCGCCTGGAATGAACTCATTTTTTAGGCTTGAAGACGAGAAGTTCGCACTCTTTCCTCTCGAAACACCAAAAATCGGAAACATTTTCTTAACTAGTCGCTGGTAAACCGGTGACAGCGAACCTGCAATGTGCAACGTCCCGCGCTGCGAATGACCGGTCTGATCCCCATGGAGATGGCAGCTTTGTAACACTATAAAGTACAGGACTTTAAGCTGCTTGTTAAGGACTTATATGTGCGGCCAGAAAATCATCGGTTACTGTCTCGCCATGATTTACCGTTTACGTTTTTTTTCTCTACTGCGCTGTAGTCATGGATTTTGGGGCTCCTGTAGACAATCTTATGTGATGTCCTGTGTGATGATTCTGCCACCTAGTGGCCAATCTTATCATTACCGTTTCTAACAAGCTGAATTATCCCGAGGATTCATTACATCATAGGGAATGGGTGAATTCAAGTGACCGCTGGCAGCTGCAGTAAGACGATTTGTCGTATGAACGAGCAGATGATGTCACCGCTGGTTCATTCGCTCGTCTGTTTATACAGCAGATACATCGTTGGCTCGTTTATTGAGAAAACATTGAGAATCATTTAGCCTTTCACGCTCGCTGTAAGTGAATGGGAAGGACTGAATGAGCGATTAGTGAACGAGCCAACGATGAACTTTATACCTGCAGAAAATGGACAAGGTTGATTTGTGCGCATGTCTGCGCATTTTACTGTACGCTGGAACACCTCCCCACGCTGATTTAAAAGGCTATTTATGCTAAAGAGGTCCAAATGTGTTCTTTACCCCATGGTTTTGAGCTGTTGTCAGCGCACGCCCTTGCGTATTATGTGCACATTTGCGCAATGCCCATAGACTTCTATGGATCACTTTCTTGCACAAATGTGAACAAAACAGAGCATTTTTTTTTTTGCAAATAAAGGAGATGGAATAATACCTCCACAGCGCCACCTACTGGAAGTCAGCATTTCTTCAACTCAATGTTAGACTCTTTATTCAAACCTTGTAACAATGACTCAGAATTAAAAACAAAGCCAGACTCCATGTACAGACAGCTGTTTCAGGGTTTTTGCCCTTCATCAGTGTGCAGTAGGAGTCTGGCTTTGCTAGTGAGAGGCCTGGGACGGGGGTCAGAAACGCTATCTTTTCTCCTTAGGGAGAGCACCTTATTTGCATATTACCCAGAGGAGCATGCATGGCCTTTTGAGTCTCCTCACTTGCCGTCTAGGTGCTCTCCCTAAGGAGAAAAGATAGCATTTCTGACCCCCCATTTTTTTTTGTGCGTGTGAGAAAAAAAAAAACAAACAAATGTGAATTCACCAATTGAAATAAATGGCTTCTATTATCGCCGTATTGCACACGCAATTTTGGCATGCACAAAATCCATGCAAATATGTCAGTTTCAAGGAGCCATAAGATGTAGAAACTTTGCTCCCACCGTGGAAATTGACTTAGGCCGCCTGTCCATGGGCGTTGCAGTATCTCCACCCCTTGCCACTAGTTGCAATGGGAGGGGGTGGAGCTACACCCGGGAACTTAGCTCCGCTATGTCCCGCCCCCTCCCATTGCAAATAGTGGCGAGGGGCGGAGAGGAGGTGGGAGCTCAGTGCACTGCTCCCGGCTCTTCCAGCCTCCTCCCCCTGCAGAGAGAGACGCCGTATATCGGCTGGGCGTGAAAACCCAGCCGATATACGGTCATCTGAATGCACCCTTAGAGAAACCCCTTCCCAGGTCCCCCATGCATTAGAATTCTGTTTTTACCATAAGGCAAACTAAGCACGTGACTAGGGCCTGTTAAAGTAATCACTTAATTTAGGTGATTCTCAGCAGGTATCAATCAGGTAAGTCTCAAGTGATGTTTCCAATCTCTTCTTTTTTATTGTTCCAATGCGAGAGCTTGTATAGTGTGGCATCCCTAACAAAGTCAACAATTCAAAGTCTACAGCATGTGTGATACTTCTCTCTAAGTAAAACATTACAAAGGTTAATTATGACAAAGCTGCATGATCAGCCTTCCTTAATCATGTTAGAAAAAAATGCATGTCTTTTGTACACGTATTTCCTGCTATTTGTAATGGATAGTTACAATAAATCAGTTCAGTTAAAGAGTTAAAGTACTTTCAGATGACCTTTCAGAATAAGCTACCATGTGTGTACATGAGGTATAACGCTATATCTGGCCATTATATGACTTGTATATGACATTTTGCTTTCTACAGGCTGTATCGCTCATTTATTTTCAGTTCTCTCTGAGCTAGTCGTCGGAGTCTGCTGCTATGCTGTCTTCTATACACTGTGCATGGAGGAAACATGATTTCTTCTTCTCTAAGGCCGGCTGCACACAGCCAGATTTGAATTCTGAGCTGGCGCCCCTCTCTGGGTTCCGCAGCAAATACCTTACATAGCATGCATCGCAGCTAGAAAGCGCAAGAGCGAGAAAAAACTGCGAATAAGTCGCCGCTAAATCTCACGTTTTCTTGCCCATTAAAGTGGCTGGGTGCGGCGTACATACAGAGCAGCCCAGAATTAGGCTGACCAACATAAATGCTTAGGATGACTTCTATTGACATGTTGTAGCAGCGCTAGCCGCTACTAAACTCCCTCCCCCTCCCTTTGCGGGCAGCATCCATAGAAGCCTATGGGAGCCACCAGCTAATCTCGGCCGAAACATAGGGCAAGACCTATCTGCAGCGTCAAAACATCGGCCGCCGATATCCTACCTTCACTGGACGGACGTTTTTACGTGGCTAATAAGAATCGGCTATCTGAATGAATACATTGGAATCCGACGCTTCTGGTGGTCACGGTTTTTTTTATTATCGCGGCCGCGTAAAAACGCTCGTGTGAATAAGGCCTTAAAATGAATGAATATAGTTCAGTTTCGCTCATTCGTATGATTTCTGAATGATATCCTTCTGTGTGGATGCAGCATTGATGCTTGCGTTACATTTCTTTGTTAGGGCTCCTGCGGACGCACAAAAACGCTCGCTGCTGCGCAATGTATTTGCACAGTGGAGTCTTTTTTTGCGCATGTGCACATTTGCGCAGCCACCACTCATTTCATTTGCAGGGAAATCACTGATTTAAGTGGCTATTAACCCCTTAGTGACAGCCCTATCGTAAAACTACATCCTGCTGTTGCAGGACGTGTATGGAGGGAGGTAGCGTCGCTATCTCCCTCCATACAGCGCGGGCATCAGCTGTTTATTACAGCTGACACCCGCGGGCAATAGCTGCGCTCGGCCGCTCGGCCGATCGCGGCTATTAACCCTTTAAATGCCGCTGTCAATTCTGAGATCGGGGGAGCCGTGCAGGTGTCATGGCAGCCGGGGGCCTAATGAATGGCCCCAGGGCTGCCTTAGCAGACTGCCTATCAAGCCATCCACACAGGGTGGCTTGAAAGACTGCTTGTAAAAAAGCAGTATGACGTAATGTTATAGCATTACGTCATACTGCAGGAGCGATCAAAGCACCGCATGATAAAGTCCCCGACGGGGACTTCAAAGTAATGTAAAAAAAATAATCAATAAAGTTTTTTTAATTGTTAAAAAAAAAAAAAATTCTAAAAGTTTAAATCACCCCCCTTTTGCCATATCCATTATTAAAAAATCTAAATCATAAAATAAAAATATGTATTTGATATCGCCGCGTCCGTAAAAGTCCGATCTATCACAGTAGTGCATTATTTTTCCCGCACGGTGAACGTCGTCTGAAAAAAAAAAAAAGAACGCCAGAAATACACTTTTTCAGTTACCCTGTCTCCCAGAAAAAAACGCAATAAAAAGCGATCAAAAAGTCGTATGTATTCCAAATTGATACTATCGGAAACTACAGGACATCCCGCAAAAAATGAGCCCTCGCTCAACTACATCGACGGAAAAATAAAAAAGGTATTGCGCGCACAAAATGACCGCAGAAAATAATTGAAAAAAATTAAATATCTTAAAAAAAAAATACAAGTACTACAGCAAAAAAAATACTATACAAGTTTGGTATCGTAGTAATCGTACTGACCCATAGAATAAAAATATCAGGTCGTTTTGTTGCAGTTTGTGTGCTGTAGAAACAGGACGCACCGAAAGATGGTGGAATGTCGGGTTTTTTCCCATTTCTCTCCGCTAAGAATTTTTAAAAAGTTTTTCAGTAAATTATATGGTGCAATAAATAGTGCCATTGAAAAATACAACTCGTCCCGCAAAAAACAACAAGCCCTCATACAGCGACGTCGATGGATAAATTAAGGAGTTTTTTAAAAGGGAGTAGGAAAAAACAAAAATGGAAAAAAGCAAAAAAGCTCCGTCACTAAGGGGTTAAGCCAAATTATGCGTGCGCACATGGCGATGTGCATCGGCCCTTATAGACGGGTCTTTGCCATTGGTCCTTACCCATACGTGCACTTGCGGTGTATTACTAAGGACGGCCTCACGAGGCGTATGTGCGCTATGCAGGGCGCATGATCGTGGGCGATTTCACCACACCACTTTATGGCACTGCTGCGACCGCTAACATGGGTGCGGTCCCGGCAGCGCCAGGCTGGAGTAGGCGGCACAGCCTGTTTAGTAGGTGGGGTAAGTGACTTGTTGGCCAGTCAGCCGACTCGATTGGCGGGTCAGTTGACCTAGTAGGCCTTAGTGGAATCGATTAGCCGTGGTAATACACTCGGTTATGGCGCGATTCTATGCAGGCGGGGCCTCCGCTGTGCAATTGCGCCCGAAAATAGAGAATGTCGCCTTTTTTTCTCAAAATATGTGCGGGAAAAAACAGATGTGAAGGAAGCCATTGGCCGAATATTAGCCCGACCCCGACTGTATGGCTACAGGACTGCAGACCGTATGGACAAAGGGGGCACCAACAGTAGGTACCGCAGAATGCCCCGCCCACTATAAGCCCCGCCCAGCCGGGGGGACGACATACTTTACAGCGAACGTGATGTTTACCTTTTTGCTAGCGGTTATGTATGATGTCCGATGAGGTCACATCTACTAGCGGTTATGTATGATGTCCGATGAGGTCACATCTACTAGCGGTTATGTATGATGTCAGATGAGATCACATCTACTAGCGGTTATGTATGATGTCCGATGAGGTCACATCTACTAGCGGTTATGTATGATGTCAGATGAGGTCACATCTACTAGCGGTTATGTATGATGTCCGATGAGGTCACATCTACTAGCGGTTATGTATGATGACAGATGAGGTCACATCTACTAGCGGTTATGTATGATGTCAGATGAGGTCACATCTACTAGCGGTTATGTATGATGTCAGATGAGGTCACATCTACTAGCGGTTATGTATGATGTCAGATGAGGTCACATCTACTAGCGGTTATGTATGATGTCAGATGAGGTCACATCTACTAGCGGTTATGTATGATGTCCGATGAGGTCACATCTACTAGCGGTTATGTATGATGTCCGATGAGGTCACATCTACTAGCGGTTATGTATGATGTCCGATGAGGTCACATCTACTAGCGGTTATGTATGATGTCAGATGAGGTCACATCTACTAGCGGTTATGTATGATGTCCGATGAGGTCACATCTACTAGCGGTTATGTATGATGTCCGATGAGGTCACATCTACTAGTGGTTATGTATGATGTCAGATGAGGTCACATCTACTAGCGGTTATGTATGATGTCCGATGAGGTCACATCTACTATCGGTTATGTATGATGTCAGATGAGGTCACATCTACTAGTGGTTATGTATGATGTCCGATGAGGTCACATCCACTAGCGGTTATGTATGATGTCCGATGAGGTCACATCTACTAGCGGTTATGTATGATGTCAGATGAGATCACATCTACTAGCGGTTATGTATGATGTCCGATGAGGTCACATCTACTAGCGGTTATGTATGATGTCAGATGAGGTCACATCTACTAGCGGTTATGTATGATGTCCGATGAGGTCACATCTACTAGCGGTTATGTATGATGTCAGATGAGGTCACATCTACTAGCGGTTATGTATGATGTCAGATGAGATCACATCTACTAGCGGTTATGTATGATGTCCGATGAGGTCACATCTACTAGCGGTTATGTATGATGTCAGATGAGATCACATCTACTAGCGGTTATGTATGATGTCAGATGAGGTCACATCTACTAGCGGTTATGTATGATGTCCGATGAGGTCACATCTACTAGCGGTTATGTATGATGTCCGATGAGGTCACATCTACTAGCGGTTATGTATGATGTCAGATGAGATCACATCTACTAGCGGTTATGTATGATGTCAGATGAGGTCACATCTACTAGCGGTTATGTATGATGTCCGATGAGGTCACATCTACTAGCGGTTATGTATGATGTCAGATGAGGTCACATCTACTAGCGGTTATGTATGATGTCCGATGAGGTCACATCTACTAGCGGTTATGTATGATGTCCGATGAGGTCACATCTACTAGCGGTTATGTATGATGTCCGATGAGGTCACATCTACTAGCGGTTATGTATGATGTCAGATGAGGTCACATCTACTAGCAGTTATGTATGATGTCAGATGAGGTCACATCTACTAGCGGTTATGTATGATGTCCGATGAGGTCACATCTACTAGCGGTTATGTATGATGTCAGATGAGGTCACATCTACTAGCGGTTATGTATGATGTCCGATGAGGTCACATCTACTAGCGGTTATGTATGATGTCCGATGAGGTCATCCTGTCCCGTGACGCTCGCTAATATATATATCTGCCATCTTCTGCTTCTATCTAGTCACCCAACAAGCCGACCATACCACAAGATAAGATTCGCCCGCTGACCAGCCTCGACCACCCGCAGAGCCCGTTCTACGACCCGGAGGGAGGGCCAATCATCCCCGTCGCTAGAGTGGTGATAGAGCGGATTGCCAGGAAGGTAGGTACCACGAAATATCACGCAGAACCCATGAGATATAGAAACTGTGCATCTGTGTACGACACAAACCAACATATACATAAGAGGGCTTGTTAGAGGGCTTGTACAGGAACTCCAAGGATAGGGGGGAACTGGCTGATTGGTTGCTATTTCTTACACTGCTGAGGTAAAATGAAAGCTGGGCTGTGACTGGTTGCTATTTCTTGTACTGCTGAGGTAAAATGAAAGCTGCGCTGTGATTGGTTGTTATTTCTTGAACTGCTGAGGTTAAATGAAAGCTGCGCTGTGATTGGTTGCTATTTCTTACACTGCTGAGGTAAAATGCAGGATGCGCTGTGATTGGTTGTTATTTTTTTGTACTGCTGAGGTAAAATGCAAGATGCGCTGTGATTGGTTGCCATTTCGTATACTGCTGAGGTAAAATGAAAGCTGGGCTGTGACTGGTTGCTATTTCTTGTACTGCTGACGTAAAATGAAAGCTGCACTGTGATTGGTTGCTATTTCTTGTACTGCTGAGGTAAAATGCAGGATGCGCTGTGATTGGTTGCCATTTTGTATACTACTGAGGTAAAATGCAAGCTGTGCTGTGATTCAATGTTAATTCTTGTACTGCTGAGGTAAAATACAAGCTATGCTGTGATTGGTTGCTATTTCTTGTACTGCTGAGGTAAAATGAATGCTGTGCTGTGATTGGTTGTTATTTCTTGTACTGCTGAGGTAAAATGAATGCTGTGCTGTGATTGGTTGCCATTTCTTATACTGCTGAGGTAAAATACAAGCTGTACTGTGATTGGTTGTTATTTCTTGTACTGCTGAGGTAAAATGAAAGCTATGCTGTGATTGGTTGCTATTTCTTATACTGCTGAGGTTAAATGAATGCTGTGCTGTGATTGGTTGCTATTTTTTGTACTGCTGAGGTTAAATGAAAGCTGTGCTGTGATTGGTTGCTTTTTCTTTTACTACTGAGGTAAAATACAAGCTGCGCTGTGATTGGTTGGTATTTCTTGTACTGCTGAGATAAAATACAAGCTGCGCTGTGATTGGTTGCTATTTCTTGTACTGCTGAGGTAAAATACAAGCTGCGCTGTGATTGGTTGCAATTTCTTCAATGCAAGGTACATCACCTAATTATATATATATATACACAAAGCAGGGTAAAGCACATAGTGTATTTATATATATGTACACAACACAGGGTATACCACCTAGCATATACACATATATACACCAAACAGGGTATATCACATAATATATATACATTTACCACGCAGGGTATATTACCTTATATTTATATGACGCAGGGTGTATCATCTAGTATACCTGTATATATACAAAACACAAGGTATATCACCTATTTTATGTATGTATAATAGGTGATATACCCTGTGTTTTGTGTGTGTGTATATATATATATATATATATATATATATATATATATATATATATATATACACACATACTATTTCACAGAGTGCAGAGCAGTCTGGGTAACAATCAAAGCAGACTAGACTCATTAATATTAATCTTTATTGGAAAAAAATGACTACAAAAACCATACACACCAGGACTGGACAACTGGGGCGAAAGTCCTTATGTGTTGTATTGGACCTCAACAACCCGGCAACAAACAAACATGTACGGGACTCAGACGCACGTGAGAGAGGATGAGCCCTCAGCTATGGTCACACATGTGGACCTATAGCATGAGACCCCGTATACAGCTGGTGTCTCAGTGTAGACGCTAAGTGTAATTCCAATATGATCAACTCAGTTCTTGAAGTGAGTTGATATTATATATATATATATATATATATATATATATATATATATATATATATATACGTAATATATACCCTGCGTTGTGCATTTATATACATACTAGGTGATATACCCTGCGCTGTGTATAGTTTGCGTTGTGTGTGTATATGTGTGTGTGTATATATACTGCGTGATAAACCCTATATATATATATATATATGTATCATATGTATAGATAGATAGATAGATAGATAGATAGATAGATAGATAGATAGATAGATATATACACCAGGCGAAATATCCTGTGTGGTGCATTTATATTTATATATATTAGGGGAAATACCCTACATATATATACACATATACAAAACGCACGGTATATCACCTGTTATATTATATATATGTGATATACCATGTGTTGTATGTGTATATATATATATATATATATATATATATATATATGTGTGTGTGTATGTATGTATGTATATATGTATATATATATATATATATATATATATATATATATAGGTGATATACCATGTGTTGTATGTGTGTGTGTATATATATATATATAAAAGGCGGTATACCGTGCGTTGTGTGTATATATACATATATACTAGGGGAAGTACCCTGCGCGATATATATATATATATATATATATATATATATATATATACGCACATACACAAAACACAGGGTATATCACCTAATACATAACATGTATATAGATCATATACCCTGCATTTTGTATATACATACATATACTAGGTGATATACCCTGCGTCTATATAAATAAAAACGCAAGGTGTATCGCCTCCCTGCTGCCAAACGCCTCCATGGGCCGCTCGCCACAATAATGAATACCGGCATTCACTCACCTGCGCTGCTAGTAGTGCTGATCCCGGCACACACTGTGATGTCAGTGTGCAGCCGGGATCCTCCTCCCCCCTCCCCTGACGTCTCCTCTTAGGTTCCGCAAGAGCAGGGGGTGGAGGTGTCCAGCAGCACACTGACATCAGTGTGCATCTGGGATCAGCGCCAGCAGCTGCACTGAGAAGAGGAGAAGGGGTAAGTATATGGGTCTCAGGGGGGTCAGTGTTTCCCCTGGGGTCTGCTGTGGGGATCATTATTACTACTGAGGGCCACTGTGGGGGTCACTATTCCTACTGTGGTCCACTGTGGGGGTCACTATTCCTACTGAGGACCGCTGTGTAGGGGTCACTATTGCTACTGAGGCCCACTGTCTGGGGGTCACTATTACCGCTGGGGTATATTTACACGTGCTGCAGAATGTCCTCAGCGGAAATGTCCGTGGCAAAAAGCTGTCAAAATCTACACCTGGTCTTTTTTGAAACAGCCCTGTTCTTTTTAAAAATGGTAAAACCATGCCTCCTGATGAGCCCCGCCCCCAGACGCGTTGGCACTTTGCGATAAATAAGTGTGTTTTGGGTTGCAGTTTGGGCACTCGGTCTCTAAATGGGTTGCCATCACTGCCATAGTATATATGTATATATACACTATGCAGGGTATATCATGAGTACCTCGCTGGGAGTAGGGTTGCCACCTTAGTCAAGAAAAAATACCGACCATAGTAAAAAAAAAAGGCATGGCTTGGGGGCGTGGCTTGGGTGGGGCTTATCATGTTTTTTACCCCTCCTTTTTATTCCAGCGGCTGCTGGTGATAGTGCCCCCTTGGTGCCCTTTCCCACCCCTGAACCTTCGGGCCGCACATACACTGGCAATTATGGTGCCGCTACCGTATTTGCCGGCGCATGTACGCTGAAGTGCAGAAAAAAAGAAAACGGGTTTAGATAAACGTCTTTGATTTTGTCATTCAGTTCATAGGATTGGTGGAGCCTATGACCATTAAATTATGGCTCTACCTTATATCTGGCCCTGGGTGGTCTTACAAAGTGATGAGCCTTATGGTTCCTCAAATGTCTTAGCTCTCCTCATCCTAGTCCAGACTCCCAGCAGCCCCCTCCCTCCCTCGCCATATTGACTGTCTGCAGCCAGTCAGGGTTCAGGCTCTTTTGGGTGTCCCACTGTGTGTTCCACACTCCCAGACTCCCCAGGCAGCAAGCAGCCCCCTCCCTCGCCCATGTCAGACTCTCACCATCATCACAACAACACGAGTCCACCGTCCATGACACCACCAGACTCACTAATCCCCCCCCCCCATGCCCCGCTCCGGAGTCCCGCACCGCTTGTGGAGTCCTGAATCCTAGTCCCGCGTCTGCATGATCCCTGCAGACTATACAGGCCGGTATTTTGTCGCAGCCTGCTGCAGTCCCCGGGGCCCGACACAAATACCGGTCTGTAATAGGGCCGGTAAAATAAAAATACCGGCCAGGCCGGTGACTTACCGGTCAGGTGGCAACCTTAGCTGGGAGGCTCAGTAAATCTTCTGTCCAGGAACATCACGATATACTAATATACAGAATGTATTAAAGGGTTTAATAATCTTTTTACATTACTGTATGTAGATAATCAGCTGAACAACGTATGAGGTTCCTTGAGGTTGAGCAGCGTGAATTAACGCCCGGCTCCATCGTGCGACGCGTCTCAGCGCTGTTTGATTAATGTACAAGGAGTATTACTGAAGCTTATCACACCGAAAACTCCAGCGCTCATTAGTACCAAACTGATCACTAATTGGAGCGGCAGCTCACGTTATACAGTCCATTAATTACATCTTATGTCTTACAGGGAGAACAATGCAATATAGTCCCCGACAACGTAGATGACATCGTGGCTGATCTCGTCACCGAAGAGAAAGAAGAAGGTAAAATCATCATGTGGCTCCAATTACATCCTTGGGCTCCGCATTGGATCCAGTAGATCTCATGGAAAGGGAAAGACAATGTAGAGAATGACCCCCAATATATGGATTTACACAATCAGCATTGTCCATATAGCATTCAATTCTGATAGTTCCCAACGTGAAGATGTCTTCTTCTTGGTCTGAACCGAGGTGTACCACTAGGGGTCACAATTGTGATCTGGCCCCCTAGCTGGGAGGGGGGCCCTCACCACATACGATTTGCAAGCGCAGGGATCGCGGCATGCAGTGCTGGCAGGGAGCAGGAAGACCCTACTAATCAATGAGTGTAATACGCAGTGAATGGAGGCAATGAAAGTCAATGGACTATTTCATTCTTCCATGCACTCCTGCGTTTCCATACACAGGAGAAATAAACGGCAGCATGCTCTATTTCTCTGCATGTCAAACGCAGCCCTTGTATAGGCTGCATGTGATACGCTGTCCGTACGCATGCATTGTGTAGGTCAGTGTTTCCATATGCATCCCTGCTCTGAACTAAGTGGGGAATAAAAAATAAAAAGTCACACTGCGCATGTCCGTGACGTGTGATTCGCCGGCATGTGCAGTGCTAATCGTGGCCCGTACACGTCCTCTGCCGGCATTGATTATGGGCTGTAATGAGTACAACGCTGCAGGAGGCTCGCAGCATTGTACTCGTACACCCGTGTGAAGAAGCCCTTTGGGTCACTTTACATCAATATTGGAGGTTCAATTTGGAGCCTCCACTACTAAATTCACTAAAAGAAACCAGGACAAAATAGTGTAGCGTGCAGCACTACTACATCCTGTAAAATGACGGACTGACACCAAACAGACCCCGTTATAGTCATTGGGGTCTGTTTGGTTGATCCTTTTGGCCGGGGGATGCTGCCCACCGAAAAGCAGGATAACAGAAGCACTAATGAGAGTGAGCCCGCATATGTGTAATGTACGTGTAGCTATTATGTAGATCTGAGTCATGTATGAAGTGCAAAGGCAGCAATACACTTTTAGGCTGGGTTCACAGAGGGCGGAATTGCCGTGGAAATTCCGTCCGGAATTGCACCACGGCAAATCCGCCTGCAGCCGCTAATCCCGGGATTAGCCAGCCATGTGGACGAGATTTGTGAAAATTTTGCAAAGCCGGCAAAAGTCATCGTTGTGGCGCGGATTCCCTGGCCGCAGCATGAACATTCTTTTTTTTTTCATTGCGGCTATGCTCCCCTCTATGGGAGCGCCAGCCACAACAGAAAGGAATGCCGCCAAGCTGCTCCAAAACCAGCGCTTTCCCGGCGGCCAAACCGCGAGATTTCCATCGGGAATACGCTATGTGGGAGCCGTGCCTTAAGGCTGCCTTCACGCATGACAGATTTTGTTGCAGATCTGCAGCAGATTTCAACCTTTTAACTGAATTCAAATTGGAAAGGTGAAATGGGCTGCAGATCTGCTCCAAAATCTGCGGCAAATCCTTAACATATGAACGTACCCAAAAATGAGTTTGTGTGTCTCGCTTCAGGCAGAAGGACGACACTGGCGTCTAGGTGTTACTGTTACATTAAAGGAGTTTACTGACATTTTAACCCCTTAAGGGCTCCTACCTACTTGTGTTAACAATGCGTTTTTTATGCGAATGTCAATGGTACTTTCTAATGTTAAAAATGCATCGCACAAAAATCACAAAGCACAAATAAATATGTGGGGTTTTAATTTAAAAAAATGTATACTAATAGGGCAAAAAGGACAAAACAATTGTTTGTTTTTTTAAAAAAATTTTTATTTTGACACTGTTTTGATCTTTTTTTTACACTATTTGTGTCCCTGTGGGGGACTTGCACCATAGCACCTATGATCGCTATTATAAAGCTTGTTATAGGGATCATAGGCACTGGCAATGCAGGATAACTGTATCTGGCATCCTGTTGCCATGGCAACCCGTTGGGCTCTCTGCGATTACATCGCAAGAGTCTGATGATGTCACAGAGGGAGCGCACTGTCCCCCCATTCCCTCATTGACCCTTCCGAGTCTGCTGCTCTGTATTACATGCAACGAGACCAGAAAACCCAAATAATACAAGAAGCAGTAGAAGGATACGATGGAAATAAAACCAGACACACAGTGATATCGGGGTGAAAACAGAGAATTTTATTGATTTTACAATTTTATTAATGAGGATGATTTGATGAATATTTTAAATAAAAGCCAAGGATATGTTAGATCCATTGACGTTCACTGATTCAGGGGAAGGCGAAAAAACCCCAATAAGGGGAAAAACTCCTTCCCGACTCCACTGAGGGCAGTCAGACAAGTTCCCTGGATCAGTAATTGTAAGAAACTAATCCAGGGGAAGGCGAAAAAACCTCATTGAGCGTCTGCTAATTCAGCTTCAGATGAGGAAAAACTCCTTCCCGACTCCGCGCACGGCAGCCAGAACCGTCCCCGAATCAAGGTCATTTGTACTAAGAAGGGGACCAAATATTTGGGAAGTGGCCGAATCGGGGGAAGGGGACGGGGCAGTTGTATTGATCCAGAGGAAGGAAAGAAAAAACCCCTTTAACACATCTGCCAATTTGTTCTGATATAAGGGGAAAAACATTCCTTCCTGACTCCGAATATGGAATCGGAAATTAGTCCCTGGATCAAATGCCGATGCAGATACTCGCCTCATCTCCATCTGATGTCGCGGGCGCCGCCGGTGAGTTCTGTCTTGATAGTAGAGTGGTGAATCCCTGATGTCTTGAAGAATCACCGAGGTCTTGAAATCATCCTAGAGGTCCGAAGATTCACAGAGGCGGTGGGCACAGGAGGCGCGGGCTGCAGGGCGGGAGGCGCTGGTCCATCCTACTGTGTCCAACTAGGTGCCAGAAATGAGAAGTTGGACACAGGGTGCTGAGCTGGCGCATCTTCTGGCAAATCCAGATGTCCGGTACCTACAACATGCTGCAAGAGGAAGAAAGAAACAGAGATATAATAGAAGTATATAATATTTTCTCCTCTTCTAGACACTTGGCATGGAAATATAACATCCAGTAAGTCTTCACTTACGGGGAAAGGTTTAAATGGTGGCACTATTCTCCTCTGCTCCAGTTCCTCCCAGCGCACATCTCCGAAAAACGGGTGGCTTCTGATGTCTCCGGTCAGTCCCAGGCGCCTCTCCGGATCCTTCTGTAGCAGCTTCTTGATGAGATCTCTCAGGTCGGCATCCAGCCACGGTGGAAAGTTCGGCTTGTCAGTGGTGATCGACTGCCGGACGATGTGTAGCTGTTGGCCATCAAAAAATGGTGAATGTCCGGTTGCCATTCTGGACACAACGATGCCCATACTCCACCAGTCCACTGCTACGTTGTAGGCTTGCTTCAGGATCATCTCTGGGGCCATGTAGCGGGTTGTTCCTTCCACTCCGCGGATCTTGCTGGACGCAGTCAGACCGTCTTGCGCCAGACCCAGGTCGATAATTCGGATGTGCCCATCTCTGTCCAGCATGATGTTGTCTGGCTTGATGTCTCTGCAATGAAAAGAAAATCCTTTTTAGAAACAGCGCCTCTCCTGTCCATGGCTGTACCTGGTACTGCTGCTCAGCCTCATTCAAGTACATAAAGCTAAGCCGCAGAACCTGACAGCTCATGGAAAACAATGAGAATATCAATCCTGTTCCTCTTGCCGATGCACGATGCCACGCCGGTGGAGAAACTGGAGGCCGCAGATCAGCTCCGCTGTGATGAACCTGATGAAGAGAGGAAAGTGTTTAGTATCAATGGTGATCATTCTGGATAACTGCTGCACAATGTCATCTTACCTCTAACATCACCGATCCGCCCGCCGAACCCCAGAACTGGTTACTCACTGTGTAGTGGGACGGTTCAGTTTACCCGATACGGTAATCAGGGTCTGCAGGCTGCCGCCGGACAGGTACTCCATGACGAAGTAGACGTGATCCTCAGACTGTAGCGTGGCACTGAGATGACACAGGAACGGGCAATCTCTGGCTGCCAGAAGTAGTCTTCTCTCTCGCTGAAGCTCTTCTTTGTTATCCTCCTCCTTGTTGATCATCTTGATGGCCTTGAAGATGCTTCGGCAACGGACTGATGCCAGGACGACCTAAGGAAAAAATGCAAAATAAGCATTTCGATTCTTCAAAATCCCTGATATATGATTTACAAAACATTACTGTATACCATCCCCCACACTATAATTGGTAATGGTGGGGAATGTACTAAATATTTGCACTATAAGGTTGAGGTCAGACGAGCGTTTTTTTGTCCGCTTTCACAGGGCGACAAAATCACGCAATTTTTTTGTGATGCAATAGCACTACAAAGCTCATGTATGTGAAGCCCCTGCTTTCCAATGGGTTCCTTCACATTAGTGATGCTTTGTAGTTGCTACATTGTAAGAAAATAAAATAGTGGCATGCTGAATATTGCCACCATATGCCATTTTTTGTAGCCCATGTGTCCCTATTAAAGGAGATGTCCCGAGGCAGCAAGTGGGTCTATACACTTCTGTATGGCCATAATAATGCACTTTGTAATGTACATTGTGCATTAATTATGAGCCATACAGAAGTTATAAAAAGTTTTATACTTACCTGCTCCGTTGCTGGCGTCCTCGTCTCCATGGTGCCGACTAATTTTCGCCCTCCGATGGCCAAATTAGCCGCGCTTGCGCAGTCCGGGTCTTCTCCTCTTCTCTATGGGGCTCCGTGTAGCTCCGTGTAGCTCCGCCCCGTCACGTGCCGATTCCAGCCAATCAGGAGGCTGGAATCGGCAATGGACCGCACAGAAGCCCTGCGGTCCATGAAGACAGAGGATCCCGGCGGCCATCTTCAGCAGGTGAGTATGAAGACGCCGGACCGCCGGGATTCAGGTAAGCGCTGTGCGGGTGGTTTTTTTAACCCCTGCATCGGGGTTGTCTCGCGCCGAACGGGGGGGGGGTTTAAAAAAAAAAAAACCCCGTTTCGGCGCGGGACATCTCCTTTAAGCCTTCCTTTGTGTTGCATTGCATTGCACAAAATCGCGTTTTTTGTGCGGTCTGAGGCAATTTTTACAGTAGGAAGTCCTACTGTCTGTCCCTAAAATAAGCCCTAGCTACATTAAAAAAAACTATACAATACAAAACCAGCTAGTCACAATATCGCCGTGACAAAACGCAGCAATATCGCACAGAACACGGCTGCGATATCACTGCGATTTTCTAGCGGCAATATCGCTATCGCCCGTGTTAAAGGGGCCTAACACTACGACTAAGACTTTACATCTGATTAAGAAGAAAAATAGAAATGTAAAACTTACCTTGCCGAAGCTGCCCCTGCCCAGTACCTGATGGAACCTGAACCCTCTGATGGTGAGTCGGGCGCTGGACCTGGGTGTAACGGCGGGGGTGCTGGGTCCTGAAGGGAGAGAATAAGGAATACCGTGTGGAAGAAATGTAAGAAGACGAGCGGAGAACATGAGATGAGTCTCTAGAAAATTGCAGAATGGCGCTATTTGTTGTCTGCGGCCTGCTGAGTGATTCCCCAAAATATGGTATTACCCAAATCATAACCACCTGTATAATATTGAGGAGATTTAGGAAACGGTCTAAAAGAAAAATGGTCGTTGCTGCCCCCAACAACCAATCACAGCGCAGCTTACAATTTGTATTCTGCTCTTGTAAAATCAATACCGCACTGTGATTAACTGACTGACTGCGCTGTAATGTACATAAGGACCATCTAGCCAACTATCACACTAGGACCCCCCCATCACCCCCCCCCCTACAATGTATAAAGTGGACGTACACACTGGTTATATGGGGGCATTTACCATAAACACATCTACAACCACTTTATAGGCAGTAAATGTCCCCATGAAGGACGCTCCCTACCTGCTCTTGGCTCCTCATTTGCCCTCCTCCTCTTCTTACTGGGGTCTTTATCCAGGCTGTCTCCTCTCTTTCTCTTCACTTCTCCCTTCTCCTCCATCTTTTTCTCTCTTTTTATTCTCTTCGTTCTTTCCACTGGATGTAATCCCGTAGAAATCCCGCAGAGCAATCCAACAATCTTCCACACACGGCAGTCGACGGTTGGAAAGTGAGTGGCAGTTGGCTGGTGACATCATAAAGGCTGCCTGGCACATGCCATGCGGGACCTGCAGGTCCTGCATGTACCTACTCTGCTGCCATATACATTGTACTGTGGGCATCATGAGGGGCATCTGGGGTGTAGATGGGCACATAAATTCATGGTTGGGTTCCCCAATGGTGTAATGTTAAAAATAAATGGGAGATTGAGGCTTAGATGGCATGACTGGTATATCTGGGTTGGCAGTGATGCCCATATTTCACTTCAGGCTCACTGGGGTCTGCTCTAAGTGATCCCATTGTCACTGGGGTATATGAAGTGTATAGGGGCGCAGGAATACTTGGATGGGCTCCATGTTGTAACCATTTAATGACCGACCTGTTTCAGGTCTTAATAACCAACGAGTTTTTAAACGTTTTCATCCCATTTCAGGAGCCTTTGCTTTTATATTTTGTCGTTGACCTCGCTGACTGAGGGGCTGTTTGTGGGACAAGGTGTATTTGTAATGGCACCATTTTGGGGTAGAGATAATGTATTGTATAAGTTTTATTTAGTCTTTGGGAAGGATGGAAAACCTCAAATTCCTCCAATGTTTTTTGGGATTTATTTTCCCGGCGGTATAAATAATCTGATCTCTTTATTCTTCTGTGGCGTTCACTATGTGGGATGAATATCACAATAAGTGAGTCCGGGGTTGATGTGATTATAAAGATATCAGATTTATTCAGTTCATCAGAATAGCACATATTTAGCTGTTTAAGGCTGCATTCACACGAACGTATATCGGCTCGGTTTTCACGCCGAGCCGATATACGGTGTCTTCAACTGCAGGGGGGGGGGGGAGGATGGAAGAGCCAGGAGCAGGAACTGAGCTCCCGCCCCCTCTCTGCCTCCTCTCCGCCCCTCTGCACTATTTGCAATGAGGAGAGGCGGGACGGGGCGGGGCTAATTCGCGGAATTTAGCCGCACCCCGTCCTGCCTCCTTTCATTGCAAATAGTGCAGAGGGGCGGAGAGGAGGCAGAGAGGGGGCGGGAGCTCAGTTCCTGCTCCTGGCTCTTCCATCCTCCCCCCCCTGCAGATGAGGACACCGTATATCGGCTCGGCGTGAAAACCGAGCCGATATACGTTCGTGTGAATCCAGCCTAAACCACTTGTCATTTGTAATCAATGGCAGCGCGGGGGCATTTTTTTTTCTGCAGACAATTTGCACTCACAAAAAGTTCAGTAAAGCGCGGCCGGGCTGGTGTAAATTAATTGCTCATTAATGCGCTGACGCCCTTGTGAAGCCGGCCTTATAATGGCAAAGTATGTAATAAAAGTCACATTGGTGCCATGCCGTATAGCAGGTGTCAGTCTATTTTCACTGAAGCTGGCACTCGCATTCCGCTCACTCAGGTTGTAGACGGAGTATAAGGGAACGTTCGCATGAAGCAAATGTTGTGGCAAATTTATATAAAAACCCGCAGTATTTGGTACATTTTTTACGCAGATCCGCGGCTGATTTCCGCCCTCAGTGCTCCTTTAGATGATTATTTCGGAGCAGATTGTGGGCTGAAGATCACAAGCGCAAAACACGAGAAAACGAAGCCATTGATTGTAATGGTTTTGCTTTCACTAAGCGTAAGAAGAAAATAGGCCGTGCTTGTTTATGTGTGAGATCAGACGGGCCGGATCTATCATTCTGAGGTTTATCTTTATGTGCAAGAGCGCAAAGTTTGACTGTAAAAAAGAAACAGACCGCTTGATGCGTAAATACGATCTGTAGCGGCGAACGTGTTTGTTGCCAACCTGAAGAAGTCCTTAAATTGAAGGGTTAAATCTGCTGCAGATCCTGATTGAAAATGTAAGATGTGGATTGTGACTCAGCTTGAGCGGGTTCAAAGATGGGCAGCTAAATTAATAAATGGAATGGGCGGACTACAAGACCCAGAGAGGCTATCAAAATTAGGGTTTACTTCAGAAAAAAGATGACACAGCTCGTTGTAAAGCAATTCCTCCCCTTGAAGTCGTCAGAGACGGATGAAACGTTCTCTGTGATTGTAACGTCTATACAAGTGATAACAATATCAGAGCAAAAGGATTACTAATTGTGGAGAACCGACCCCCTGTAGGGAGGCTCTAGTACCCTGTTGTACCGCCTCTAGCTTGGATACAACATGTGATACAGGCAGGCATGGAGGCTCTAGTACCCTGTTGTACCGCCTCTAGCTTGGATACAAAACGTGATATGGGTGGACATGGAGGCTCTAGTACCTGTTGTACCGCCTCTAGCTTGGATACAAGATGTGATACAGGCAGGCATGTAGGCTCTAGTACCCTGTTGTACCGCCTCTAGCTTGGATACAAGATGTGATACAGGCAGGCATGGAGGCTCTAGTACCCTGTTGTACCGCCTCTAGCTTGGATACAAGATGTGATACGGGTGGGCATGGAGGCTCTAGTACCCTGTTGTACCGCATCTAGTTTGGATACAAGATGTGATACGGGTGGGCATGGAGGCTCTAGTACCCTGTTGTACTGCCTCTAGCTTGGATACAACATGTGATACAGGCAGGCATGGAGGCTCTAGTACCCTGTTGTACCGCCTCTAGCTTGGATACAAGATGTGATACAGGGGGGCATGGGGGCTCTAGTACCCTGTTGTACCGCCTCTAGCTTGGATACAAAACGTGATATGGGTGGACATGGAGGCTCTAGTACCTGTTGTACTGCCTCTAGCTTGGATACAAGATGTGATACAGGCGGGCATGGAGGCTCTAGTACCCTGTTGTACCGCCTCTAGCTTGGATACAAGATGTGATACAGGCAGGCATGTAGGCTCTAGTACCCTGTTGTACCGCCTCTAGCTTGGATACAAGATGTGATACAGGCAGGCATGGAGGCTCTAGTACCCTGTTGTACCGCCTCTAGCTTGGATACAAGATGTGATACGGGTGGGCATGGAGGCTCTAGTACCCTGTTGTACTGCCTCTAGCTTGGATACAAGATGTGATACGGGTGGGCATGGAGGCTCTAGTACCCTGTTGTACCGCATCTAGCTTGGATACAAGATGTGATACAGGGGGGCATGAAGGCTCTGGTACCCTGTTGTACTGCCTCTAGCTTGGATACAAGATGTGATACAGGTGGGCATGGAGGCTCTAGTACCCTGTTGTACCGCATCTAGTTTGGATACAAGATGTAATACTCCCAAAAATGTAGCAGACATTTATGCACCAAAGGGCTACATAGAAGTCTATGGGAGGTTCGCAAATGCACATGCAGTACGCAAAGAGATGCCCATTTCCGCAAGAAAAAGAACACATCTGAAACTCATTAGGACCCATTTAAATCAGGGGGTATGTGTCTGCCGTAGGCAAATGAACATGCCCTGCGGGCGCAAAGAGTGTGATAAAGTACACCGATACAAGTGCAAAAAAGACTCATTTACAGCACATATACGTTGCACTAAGGCGTGCGCGGTTGCTCATACATCTATGTGAAGCGAGTTTTCATACAGGAGTATTTGCGCGTGTTTTACGTGTGTAATACGCAGAGATTGGAACCCATTGATGTCAGTGGGTTTGTACACATATCCCGATTTTTCCATGGGCATTTCTTGCGTATGCAAAAAAAAAAATCGCAGTTGCTATATCTTTCTGCGCATTTGCTTACCAATGGTCCCCATAGAAGTCTATCAGGGGCATGCAATACGCTGCGCAATTCTGTGGAAAAAAAGCACACATCTGTAACTCATTAGGCTAACTAAGCCATTTAAATTGGGGAGTGTTCGTCTGCCGCACGTAAATGGACATGCAGTAAAGTACTACCGTATATAGCTCAAATACGTTGCGCTGTGGCATGCGCAAAAATACATACACTCTTAGGGCGGCTTCACACGGGCGAGAAAATCGTGCAAGATTTCTTTTGAATGGGGTGATAAACGAGAGCGATGCGGGAAACAAATCGCGGCATGCCCTGTCTTTGGGCGTGCCCTCACATGACATCACCCATTGTTTTGAATGGAACCGGTGGCAGCATCACAAGGGGCATATCCCCCCTCCCCCCTCCTTCCTGAGAACGCTATGGGGAAAATTTACTGAGGGTGGCTTCAGAAGAGCATAAGCGTAAAAATGCTCGCTCCTGCGCAACGCACTTGCTCAGTGAAAAAGTCTTTTTTGCGCGACTGCCTGTCCAAATACCGTGCGCATTGGCGCAGGCGCTGCTCATTGACATAGGCGGGGGAATTACCCCTGATTTAAATGCCTATTAAGCCAAATTAGATGCGGGTGTTCCTGGGTATGTGCTGTGTTTTGTGCATACCTGCGCGCACATATATGAGCCTATACGCACCCCCGTAGACTGCTATGGGCACCGTTGGTACACAAATGCGCACATAAATAGAGCATATTGTGTTTTTTTATCGCGCACGAGAAAAAGAACAGTGAGATGAACCCATTGAAAACATGGGGTTCTATTCTGTGTGCACGCATACACGTTTGTCTGAAGGTGCCTTGAGGGCTCCTGCAGATGAGCGCAGGCGTAGATACATTCGCGATAGCGTGACGCAATTGCGCTGTCAAGGGAGCACTTTCGCTATCGGCGCATTTTACTGTACTTTTCTTTGCTGCTGGGACCGTACCAGTCGGCGCGGGTGTGACTGAACAGGCTGTGCAGCCCTATTAGTCTCCAGTGTTATCAATGTCCCCGCGAACCCGCGCTTTTCAGTGCACGATTTAGTGCCTATCCAGTGCGCAGTTATACTCCGATGCGTTCTAGAGCGTGCGAGAGTTATGTGTGCAAAACTGCATAAGGTAAGGGAGCCCTTTGAAATCAATGGGTTCTTTTCTCTAGGTTTTGCGCGCACAAAAAAACACCCGTGTGAAAAATAGATACGCTCGCAACAGTGACGTGATTTGCGCTGCTTACTGTACGTATTTGTGCCCCCGGGACGGTTACAGTGTGTTTTCGCCCTCAGATTGGTTACACACAACCGTATGCGCGACTACGTGTAGTTGCGCATCAACGTTTTTTTCCCCCCTTTCTTGGGCCATTCAACATCCGCACAATGGTGCACCCATCTTTGACTTCTATGGGGACCATTAGTTCTTTTTTTTTTTTTTGTGCACGCAAAATATGTGTATAAACCCATTAAAATCAATAATCTCTATTGTCTGCGTATCGTGTGCGCAAATGCGTCCATTTGAAACCGACCTTAAGAAAAAACTGTTGTACACACTAGCCTCGTTTGTGGATGCAACCAGCCCATTCAAAGTCAACGTTCTGTCCGTTTTGTTGCATACGTTTTTTTCCGAATGCAACCCAATCACGCTCGTGTGAATAAGCCCTCACTGCCCGTCCTCGAGTGTCACCTGCATCCCTTCCAGGCTGCTTCACACTTTCCATATTACAAACAGAACATCCCATCAGCCCCCTTGTCTTCCCGCTAAGCGGTATTCTGCATACATCTACTCGTGATATATTCCTCTTGCTGCTGGGAACATTGAATCTGTCTTCCAAAGTTGCACGCAAGATAAATGCGCCAATCTAGCAGCGGCCCCTATAAGCATTGCCACATCTCTAATGGTTAAAATAAAACAAGTCAGCCAGGAGCTCTGATTCCGGAGAAAGACAACGACAAGAATTGATTGCGATTATGCAAAAAAATAAAATAAAAGAACGCTTTGTTTGCCTTAAAATCATACCGCCGCTTTTTTACTCGCAATCACTCATCGGCGCTGCCACTACAAAAGAGGGAAGGAAAAATGACTTCTGCGTTTGCCAGTCACTGCCCTCAAGTGGTTCTCCAAAGATCTGCAAGATGTATGATTAAAGGGTTCATTTATCAAGCTCAGCAGGGCACACAAAAGGCAAGGAAATGGCACTTGATGGATTTTTCCTTTTTGGGGATTGTGAAGTGATTTATCAGAATGCATTGTGCCGCCCTCACCAGGTATTTTTCTTCTCTATCTGCTGTTGACTTAAATTACCTCAATATATTCATTGTAGCTCTTACTCGGTGGGCAATGCAAGGTTTCCGAGGGATAAGTCAGCAGAGTGTCAGGAGCTAAGGTGTACATTCAATTATACGATTGGAGGCATTTAAATAATACATGTGTTTATAATGGACCAGGTACCAGGAGGGGTTTATGGCAATACTATATATTTGAAGAGCCTAAGGTCTAGAATCCATTAGCTTGTATTCTAATGGCTGGTTCTTAAAGGGCTTCTCGCATGTCGAAAATTCAGTGCAATCGTCAGGCGCCATATTATAGAGCAGGAGGAGCTGACAAGATCGATATATGGTTTTTACTGAAAAAAAATCTGTAAAACCAATCTATTTATGTAAATCTCTGCTCATTCTTTGCTTAGGAGTCCAGTGGGCGGTCCTATCATTAATTGATAGAGAGATAAAAATTAGTGCACACAACTAATCGTGGCCACCTGCTGTAGTTGTGTTCCCTCTCGCAGTTACTGAGGAAGAGTCTTGTGCCTCGAAACGCGTCACGTTTGCTGGATTTATGCTAAATAAAAGAGAAGTCAAGCTAATTTATACTGTCTTTGAATTGTCTCTGTGTGGTGCCCCGATTATTGTTGTATCTCCATGTATTTCTATCACACCCACTGTCCACAGCATGACATAACTCCTGTTAACAGTAGTTTCCATAACACCAGAGCCTCATGTGGTGCAGAGTGTTAAAGCAGCAGAAATGCAATCCTAAGCTCTCGCTCATGACCTGAAGGTTGTGAGTTCAATCCCTGCTTGGTTCAGGTAGCCGGCTCAAGGTTGACTCAGCCCTCCATCCTTCAGAGATCAGATTACCCAGCTTGGTGGGGGGTAATCCATAAATTTCCTGAAAGTGCTGCAGAAGAAGTTGGCCCTATACCATTATTGAATTTGAAGCACTTCTACACTCCCGATGGAGCATGTACAAATATCCACTAGAGTCCTCCACCTGTTTTCAATCTACACGCTATTCCGTGATTGACAGCTATCTGGGAAGACTACCAGTCACTGAGTAAGCCCGCCTACTGGACTCCACATCCAGAAGCAGTGTTTTGCCACTTAGTCTCCTGTTAGAGGTTGAGTAGTTGGCTTGTTATAGTCAATAGATGACCATTCAGACATCTGCAAAAAGTTGTGCTGAACCAACGGGATACAAAGGGGTGCTTTCCTAATGCTGTTGCCACGTCAATTGAGCAGCAGGATCACAGCGATCAGACCCCTGCAATCATATGCAAGACATAGGACACCTTAAGGCACCAGAAATTCGAGATTCTCTCAGCTTTGTATGGATATTATTCTATACATTATCCAAATGTTCGCACTGCTCTCTACATGAGAAGACTGCAATATTAGCAATCATTTGCATGGATAATGCATAAAAATTAAACAATATGTCCTTATTTGTCCCTAATGTGGATGCCTGCTCTCCATTCTCTATAATAACCTTCTCTATTACACTAACTGCAAGTTACATAAAGTTGTTTGAAATAGTTGGAAATTTACGGCACTACAATCTTCCTAGCAGGAAATAAGTATCCAGGTACACAAAAAGTTTCATTGGTGAAAGTTCTTGCATGATAGTGCCCCCTACATCCAGTTTATGATATTCCCAAACTTGCAAAAGGAATCAGAGATTTAGTGTCACCTAAAGTTGGAGCTATCTGAATGGTGCCATAATGTTCTTGATTTTTTTGTCTTTTAGATGACACCCCTGAGACTTGCATCTATTCCAACTGGTCTCCTTGGTCCGCTTGCAGTTCTGCAACCTGTGAGAAAGGCAAAAGAATGAGACAACGTATGCTTAAAGCACAGCTGGACCTCAGCGTTCCTTGTCCAGACACACAGGACTTCGAACCTTGTATGGGACCGGGATGCAGCGATGATGGTAATTTGGAGGGCAAATAGGCCCAATGAAAGGTTGAGTTGACTTAACCCCTTGAGTGGCACGCCCGGAAATTTTCTGTGACGAGCTCCACTGCTCATATCGACATAGCCCGGAAGATTTCCGGGCTATGTATCACTATGGGAGCTGCAGAGCACAATGCCACAAGCTGTGGCAGTGTGCTCTGCCTGCACAGACCAACACAGAGCAGTGCAAGGGCTTTGAAAAACCAGCAGAAGATATTGCCGATCTGCCGGCAATCTCCTGCTTTGTTTACAGGTTGCCATAGAGACCATCGGCTTGTCAGAAGCAAGCCGATGGTCTCTGCGGCAGGGAGAGCTTGGTGCTTGGCTGTCAGAGGACAGCTAGGTACCAGCTCTTACAGCAGAGATTAGAGAAAACCTCCGATCTCTGTTGTGTTAACCCTTTACATGCTGCAGTCTATGTGACTGCAGCATGTAAAGGGCTGTCACTGCAGCATGTAAAGGGCTGTCACCATCGGACCCGTGGAATGTGATCAGGGGGTCCTGATGGGTCCCTGTGGAACAAAAATAAATAAATTAAAAAAAAGTTAAAAAATTATTTAAAAAAATAATAAAAACACTTGTCTCCCTTTACTTTGTAAAAAATCAAAAATACAATCACACATGTGGTATCCGTGCATCGTAATGACCCAGAGAAGGAAGTTAATTAGAGATGAGCGAACACGTTCGGCCCCGCCCCTTTTTCGCCCGAACACCGAACTTTGCGAACACTTCAGTGTTCGGGCGAAAAAGTTCGGGGGCCGCCGTGGCAGCGCGGGGGGGTGCGGCGGGGAGTGGGGGGGAGAGGGAGAGAGAGAGGGCTCCCCCCTGTTCCCCGCTACTGCCGCCCGCGCCGCCGCGCATCTCCCCGCCCCCCGGCGGCACCCGGACCTTTACGCGCGAACACTGTAGTGTTCGGCAAAGCCGGTGTCCGGGTGCGGATGTGTCCGTAACGGACACGTTCGCTCATCTCTAAAGTTAATACATTATTTAACCCCTTAATGACATGGCCCCTTTTTTTTCTTTTTTCCCCATTTCTTTTTTTCCTCCTCCTGTTTAAAAAATCACAACTTGTCTCGCAAAAAACAAGCCCTCATATGGCCATGTCAATGGAAAAATGAAAAAGTTATGGCTCTTGAGACGCAACTGCAAAATTAGTTGAAATTCAATGATTAGACCATTTTAAAAAACCTGCCCTGGTGGGCACGACAGGGTAGTAGGAAACCCACCACTCAAGGGGTTAAAGGGTTGTCCAGTTATAAAGTCACATTTTAAAATTAGAGCTAAATTACTTTAAGCAATAAAACAAATGGTATGTACTAATCCTCAGCTCCAGCGATCCAGTGCTGCAGCCATACGATTCTCCCGGTCTCTGTTGACAGCGGAAATCAGGTGACTAATGCCTACCCAATCAGATGCCACAGCATCACTGCCAATTCTTTTGGTATCTGCTCTCACATCCTGGGTGATACAATGCCAAGAGTACAGAGCAGTGACGTTGCAGCTTCTGATCAGCAAGCAGTGTTCACCTGACTTACCCTGTCAAAGAGACTGGGAGAATCATGGGGCTGAATGGATTGTCGGGGCTGAGGATAGGTAGGTACCATTTGTTTTTGTTTTTTTAAGTCATTTGGCTCTAATTTTAAAACGTGACTTTGTAAGCCGGCAATCCTTTAAACTACTAGTAACTATGAAACAATATTATTTCAATTTTTGTGGTGAATCTTCAAACATTTCAATGCCTTATTAAAACGAAGCTTTAATTTAAGACCTCTTCTGATATATTATTGAAACACATTAGAATACATCATTGGTGGATGTCTGCGCCTATGCCAACGAAGTTAATAGTGAACACACAAAAACCTGTATGGGTGGGCAGAGCTTCTGGAGTGGAAGAACTGTGAGGGATTGGAGACAAATGGTGCTGCAGTGCAAGTGATAATACAGAGCCAGTAGATTATACTGGTGCCAAGTACATAGAAGACAGGATCTTGGTGCGAACCACAAAAGGATAGTGGATTTGAAAATAGTGATTAGTGAAGAATAGAGATGAGCGAACGCGTTCGTCCGAGCTTGATATTCGTGCGAATATTAGGGTGTTCGGGATGTTCGTTATTCGTAACGAACACCATGCGGTGTTCTGGTTACTTTCACTTCCTTCCCTGAGACGTTAGCGCGCTTTTCTGGCCAATTGAAAGACAGGGAAGGCATTACAACTTCCCCCTGCAACGTTTAAGCCCTATACCACCCCCCTGCTGTGAGTGGCTGGCGAGATCAGGTGTTCGCCTAATATAAAAGTCGGCCCCTCCCGCGGCTCGCCTCAGATGCGGTGTGAGTTAGATGAGGGACAGTGCTGTTTATACCGGAGCTGCTGTAGGGAAAGAATTGGTAGTTAGTGTAGGCTTCAAGACCCCCCAAAGGTCCTTATTAGGGCCACTGATAGCTGTGTGTTGGCTGCTGTTAGCAGTGGGATTTTTTTTTTTCTCAAAATCGCCTCTGCAGAGCATTCCACCCTCCATTGATACTGCAGGGAAAGAATTGTATAGGCAGGGCCACAACACAGTTATTATTCATAGAATATACGCAGTGCTGCCTGTTGGTGGGAAAAAACTGAAAACAAATCTATTTGTCCAGCCTCTGTCCGTCCTTACGGGCGGTGGAGACGTGTGAGCTGCGTGAAGAACAGTGCTAAATCATACGCACCCAGCTACGCTTTACTGCTGGCTTCGCCATTTGCTTTCCTTAATTGGGAAAAAAATACCTGCTCTGCCAGAGTTATAATAACTCTGCTACCCTCACGTTCTGTGACACATAAGCAGGGACACAGCACAGTTATTAAACTTCTCATGTTCATTGAATATACGCAGTGCTGCCTGTTGGTGGGAAAAAACTGAAAACAAATCTATTTGTCCAGCCTCTGTCCGTCCTTACGCCTGTGGAGACGTGTGAGCTGCGTGAAAAACATTGCTAAATCATACGCACCCAGCTACGCTTTACTGCTGGCTTCGCCATTTGCTTTCCTTAATTGGGAAAAAAATACCTGCTCTGCCAGAGTTATAATAACTCTGCTACCCTCACGTTCTGTGACACATAAGCAGGGACACAGCACAGTTATTAAACTTCTCATGTTCATTGAATATACGCAGTGCTGCCTGTTGGTGGGAAAAAACTGAAAACAAATCTATTTGTCCAGCCTCTGTCCGTCCTTACGCCTGTGGAGACGTGTGAGCTGCGTGAAAAACATTGCTAAATCATACGCACCCAGCTACGCTTTACTGCTGGCTTCGCCATTTGCTTTCCTTAATTGGGAAAAAAAATACCTGCTCTGCCAGAGTTATAATAACTCTGCTACCCTCACGTTCTGTGACACATAAGCAGGGACACAGCACAGTTATTAAACTTCTCATGTTCATTGAATATACGCAGTGCTGCCTGTTGGTGGGAAAAAACTGAAAACAAATCTATTTGTCCAGCCTCTGTCCGTCCTTACGGGCGGTGGAGACGTGTGAGCTGCGTGAAGAACAGTGCTAAATCATACGCACCCAGCTACGCTTTACTGCTGGCTTCGCCATTTGCTTTCCTTAATTGGGAAAAAAATACCTGCTCTCCAAGAGTTATAATAACTCTGCTACCCTCACGTTCTGTGACACATAAGCAGGGACACAGCACAGTTATTAAACTTAGATAATTCATTCACTAGAGGCAGTGGGGCCTTTCGTTTTCCAAAAAGGGCAAAAATTATATTTGGCCTGCAGTCTTGCGCCAATTTATTTCCTGCCTGTGAAATCAAATCACTGGTAATACAGCATGCTGAGGGGTAGGGGTAGGCCTAGAGGACGTGGACGCGGCCGAGGACGAGGAGGGCCAAGTCAGGGTGTGGGCACAGGCCAAGCTCCTGATCCAGGTGTGTCGCAGCCGACTACTGCGCGATTAGGAGAGAGGCACGTTTCTGGCGTCCCCACATTCATCGCCCAATTAATGGGTCCACGCGGGAGACGGTTATTAGAAAATGAGCAGTGTGAGCAGGTCCTGTCCTGGATGGCAGAAAGTGCTTCGAGCAACCTATCGTCTACCCGCAGTTCTGCGCCGTCCACTGCTGCCAATCCGAATCCTCTGTCTGCTGCTCCTCCTTCCTCCCAGCCTCCTCACTCCACTACAATAACACCTGCTCAGGAGCGGGAGCACTCCCAGGAACTGTTCTCGGGCCCCTGCTTAGATTGGGCAGCAGCGGTTCCTCTCCCACCAGAGGAGTTTATCGTCACTGATGCCCAACCATTCGAAAGTTCCCGGGGTCCGGGGGAAGAGGCTGGGGACTTCCGCCAACTGTCTCAACAACTTTCTGTGGGTCAGGAGGACGATGACGATCAGACACAGTTGTCTTGCAGTGAGGTAGTAGTAAGGGCAGTAAGTCCCAGGGAGCAGCGCACAGAGGATTCGGAGGAAGAGCAGCAGGACGATGAGGTGACTGACCCCACCTGGTGTGCAACGCTTACTCAGGAGGACAGGTCTTCAGAGGGGGAGTCAAGGGCATCAGCAGGGCAGGTTGCAAGAGGCAGTGCGGTGTCCAGGGCCAGGGGTAGAGGCAGGGCCAGACCGAATAATCCACCAAGTGTTTCCCAAAGCGCCCCCTCGCGCCATGCCACCCTGCGGAGGCCGAGGTGCTCTAAGGTCTGGCAGTTTTTCACAGAGACGCCTGACGACCGACGAACAGTGGTGTGCAACCTTTGTCGCGCAAAGCTCAGCCGGGGAGCCAACACCAACAGCCTCACCACCACCACCATGCGCAGACATATGATGGCCAAGCACCCCGCAAGGTGGGACAAAGGCCGTTCACCGCCTCCGGTTTGCACCCCTGCCTCTCCCCCTGTGCCCCAACCTGCCACTGAGATGCAACCCCCCTCTCAGGACACAGGCACTACCGCCTCATGGCCTGCACCCACACCCTCATCTCCGCTGTCCTCGGCCCCATCCAGCAGTGTAGTTCAGCGCACCGTTCAGCCGTCGCTTGCGCAAGTGTTCGAGCGCAAGCGCAAGTACGCCGCCACGCACCCGCACGCTCAAACGTTAACCGTCCGCATCGCAAAATTCATCAGCCTTGAGATGCTGCCGTATAGGGTTGTGGAAACGGAGTCCTTCAAAAGTATCATGGAGGCGGCGGCCCCGCGCTACTCAGTTCCCAGTCGCCACTACTTTTCCCGATGTGCCGTCCCAGCCCTGCACGACCACGTCTCCCGCAACATTGTGCGCGCCCTCACCAACGCGGTTACTGCCACGGTCCACTTAACTACGGACACGTGGACAAGCACAGGCGGGCAGGGCCACTACATCTCCCTGACGGCACATTGGGTGAATTTAGTGGAGGCTGGGACAGAGTCAGAGCCTGGGACCGCTCACGTCCTACCCACCCCCAGAATTGCGGGCCCCAGCTCGGTGCTGGTATCTGCGGAGGTGTATGCTTCCTCCACTAAAGCACCCTCCTCCTCCTCCTCCTCCTCTGTCTCACAATCAAGATGTGTTAGCAGCAGCATGTCGCCAGCAGTCGGTGTCGCGCGGTGTGGCAGCACAGCGGTGGGCAAGCGTCAGCAGGCCGTGCTGAAACTACTCAGCTTAGGCGATAAGAGGCACACGGCCCACGAACTGCTGCAGGGTCTGACACAGCAGACCGACCGCTGGCTTGCGCCGCTGAGCCTCCAACCGGGCATGGTCGTGTGTGACAACGGCCGTAACCTGGTGGCGGCTCTGCAGCTCGGCAGCCTCACGCACGTGCCATGCCTGGCCCACGTCTTTAATTTGGTGGTTCAGCGCTTTCTGAAAAGCTACCCACGCTTGTCAGACCTGCTCGTAAAGGCGCGCCGGCTCTGCGCACATTTCCGCAAGTCCCACACGGACGCTGCCACCCTGCGCACCCTGCAACATCACTTTAAGCTGCCAGTGCACCGACTGCTGTGCGACATGCCCACACGGTGGAACTCTACGCTCCACATGTTGGCCAGGCTCTATGAACAGCGTAGAGCTATAGTCGAATACCAACTCCAACATGGGCGGCGCAGTGGGAGTCAGCCTCCTCAATTCCTTTCAGAAGAGTGGGCCTGGTTGGCAGACATCTGCCATGTCCTTGGTAATTTTGAGGAGTCTACCCAGGTGGTGAGCGGCGATGCTACAATCATTAGCGTCACCATTCCTCTGCTATGCATCTTGAGAAATTCCCTGCAAACCATAAAGGCAGCTGCTTTGCGCTCGGAAACGGGGGCGGGGGAAGACAGTATGCCGCTGGATAGTCAGGGCACCCTCCTGTCTATTTCTCAGCGCGTACAGGAGGAGGAGGAGGAGCATGAGGAGGATGAGGAGGAGGGGGAAGAGACAGCTTGGGCCGCTGCTGACGGTACACCGGCTGATTGCCTGTCATCCTTTCAGCGTGTATGGCCTGAGGAGGAGGAGGAGGAGGAGGAGGAGGAGGATCCTGAAAGTGATCTTCCTAGTGAAGACAGCCATGTGTTGTGTACAGGTACCCTGGCACACATGGCTGACTTCATGTTAGGATGCCTTTCTCGTGACCCTCGCGTTGCACGCATTCTGGCCACTACGGATTACTGGGTGTACACACTGCTCGATCCACGGTATAAGGAGAACCTGCCCACTCTGATTCCCGAAGAGGAAAGGGGTTCGAGAGTGTTGCTATACCACAGGACCCTTGCGGACAAGCTGATGGTAAAATTCCCAGCCGACAGCGCTAGTGGCAGAAGGCGCAGTTCCGAGGGCCATGTTGCAGGGGATGTGCGTAGATCGAGCAGCATGTACATCCCAGGCAGTGCAACAGTCTTTAAGGGCCTGGCCAGCTTTATGGCTCCCCACCAAGACTGTGTCACCGCTCCCCAGTCACGGCTGAGTCGGCGGGAGCACTGCAAAAGGATGGTGAGGGAGTACGTAGCGGATCGCACGACCATCCTTGGTGACGCCTCTGCCCCCTACAACTACTGGGTGTCGAAGCTGGACACGTGGCCTGAACTAGCGCTGTATGCCCTGGAGGTGCTTGCTTGTCCTGCGGCTAGCGTGTTGTCGGAGAGGGTGTTTAGTGCGGCTGGGGGAATCATCACAGATAAGCGTAGCCGCTTGTCAACCGACAGTGCCGACAGGCTAACACTCATCAAGATGAACAAAGGCTGGATTTCCCCAGACTTCTGTTCTCCACCAGCGGACAGCAGCGATACGTAAGCAATACGTAGGCTGCACCCGCGGATGGAAGCTACGTTCTCTCTCACCATCCAAAACGGGGACATTTCTGCTTCATCAATCTGTGTCTAATATTCCTCCTCCTCCTCCTCCTGCTCCTCCTCCTGAAACCTCACGTAATCACGCTGAACGGGCAATTTTTCTTAGGGCCACAAGGCTCACTCAAATAATTTTTCAGAACAATTTTTATAAGTTTCAATGCGCTTAAAAGCATTGGAACTTTAACTTGAACCAATTTTTCGTTACACTGGGCTGCCTCCAGGCCTAGTTACCACTTAAGCCACATTAACCAAAGCGATTAATGGGTTTCACCTGCCCTCTTGGCTGGCCATGGCCAATTTTTGGGATGTACATTAGTACTGTTGATACAGCAATTTTTGTGGGCCCTCGCCTACAGTGTAATCAAATTAATTTTTAGCCCACCTGCATTACAGCTGACGTTACCTCAGCTGTGTTGGGCAATGCAATGGGATATTTCTATGTACCGCCGGTGGCTTCCTGGCACCCACCCAGGCAGTGGGTCCACAGGGAGTTTAACCTACATGTGTCCACTTGTAAAGAACCCCAGTCTGACTGGGGCATGCAGTGTGGGCCGAAGCCCACCTGCATTAAGCACGACATTACTACCTCAGCTGTGTTGGGCAATGCAATGGGATATTTCTGTGTACCGCCGGTGGCTTCCTGGCACCCACCCATGCTGTAGGTGCACACGGAGTTTAACCTACATGTGTCCACTTGTAAAGAACCCCAGTCTGACTGGGGCATGCAGTGTGGGCCGAAGCCCACCTGTATTACGCACGACATTACTACCTCAGCTGTGTTGGGCAATGCAATGGGATATTTTTGTGTACCGCCGGTGGGTTCCAGGGAGCCACCCATGCTGTAGGTGCACACTGAGTTTTTAATACATCTGTACACTTCTAAAGAACCCGTCTGACTGGGGCATGCAGTGTGGGCCGAAGCCCACCTGTATTACGCACGACATTACTACCTCAGCTGTGTTGGGCAATGCAATGGGATATTTCTATGTACCGCCGGTGGCTTCCTGGCACCCACCCAGGCAGTGGGTCCACAGGGAGTTAAACCTACATGTGTCCACTTGTAAAGAACCCCAGTCTGACTGGGGCATGCAGTGTGGGCCGAAGCCCACCTGTATTACGCACGACATTACTACCTCAGCTGTGTTGGGCAATGCAATGGGATATTTTTGTGTACCGCCGGTGGGTTCCAGGGAGCCACCCATGCTGTAGGTGCACACTGAGTTTTTAATACATCTGTACACTTCTAAAGAACCCGTCTGACTGGGGCATGCAGTGTGGGCCGAAGCCCACCTGTATTACGCACGACATTACTACCTCAGCTGTGTTGGGCAATGCAATGGGATATTTCTATGTACCGCCGGTGGCTTCCTGGCACCCACCCAGGCAGTGGGTCCACAGGGAGTTAAACCTACATGTGTCCACTTGTAAAGAACCCCAGTCTGACTGGGGCATGCAGTGTGGGCCGAAACCCACCTGCATTAACCCTTTCCAGTCCACTGTGTGACCTGTGAAGACATTAGGGTTTAAGGCTGTACAGCTCCGTTGTTGGTAGACGTCCGTCGGGGTTCTCTTACTGTATATTGCCAGCCTCTCTGCTGTCGGAGCCTATCCTACGTGTCAGCTCATGCAGTACTGGCTTTAGCCAGCATATAGCGCCGTTGTATAACAGCAGAAAAAGAGTAAGCCCCCTAGGAAAACCATATACAAATTGGATTGGAAAGGGTTAAGCACAACATTACTACCTCAGCTGTGTTGGGCAATGCAATGGGATATTTCTATGTACCGCCGGTGGCTTCCTGGCACCCACCCATGCTGTAGGTGCACACGGAGTTTTTACTACATCTGTACACTTATAAAGAACCCCAGTCAGACTGGGGCATGCAGTGTGGGCCGAAGCCCACCTGCATTAAGCACGACATTACTACCTCAGCTGTGTTGGGCAATGCAATGGGATATTTCTGTGTACCGCCGGTGGGTTCCAGGGAGCCACCCATGCTGTGGGTCGACAGGGACTTCACAATAGGGAGTTGTACCTGCCTGTGTCTATGAATTAAAAAGCCCGGTCTGACTGGGGCATGCAGACACCTTGACAGAATGAATAGTGTGTGGCACATAGGTTCCCCATTGCTATGCCCACCTGTGCAGCTCCTGATGGCGGTGGCACAGGATTCTATTTCTCATTGCTTCTGTACAGCATTGTGGGCTATCGCTCCGCCACTTTTAAAGAGGGTCGCTGCCTAGCCGTGCCAACCTCTGCAGTGTGTGCCTGCGGTCCCTCGTCATGGCAGACGCAATTCTAAATAGACATGAGCGTGGTGTGGCATGAGGGCAGCTGAAGGCTGCGCAGGGACACTTTGGTGTGCGCTGTGGGGGGAGGGGGGGCGGTTGGGCAGCATGTAACCCAGGAGAAGTGTCAGTGGAGTGTCATGCAGGCAGTGATTGTGCTTTGTTGGAGGTAGTGTGGTGCTTAGCAAAGGTATGCCATGCTAATGAGGGCTTTTCAGAAGTAAAAGTTGTTGGGAGGGGGGGGGCCCACTCTTGCCGGTATTGTGGCTTAATAGTGGGACCTGGGAACTTGAGATGCAGCCCAACATGTAGCCCCTCGCCTGCCCTATCCGTCACTGTGTCATTCCCATCACTTTCCTGAATTGCCCAGATTTTCACACATGAAAACCTTAGCGAGCATCGGCGAAATACAAAAATGTTCTGGTCGCCCATTGACTTCAATGGGGTTCGTTGTTCGAAACGAACCCTCGAGCATCACGGGAAGTTCGTTACGAATAACGAACAACCGAACATTTTGGTGTTCGCTCATCTCTAGTGAAGAACTTTCTTTGATGCCCACACATAACGTGTTTCGAGGCAACACAAGCAAAGCTACCATCTGAGGACTGTGTTTTTGCTGAACACTAATGGTAACACCAGGTCCCTGACTTTTATTGTATTTCATCGCATTTGACATCCTATCATGAAATTCCTTCTGTGATAAATTCCAGCTATTGGAGAAAAGGGCTAGGCTGCCTCAAAACATGTTATGTGCTGGTGTCAAATAAAGTTCTTCACTACTCACCATTTTCAAGTCCACTATTAGGGCTCAATCACACGGGCGCATCGGCACCCGCACACCAGCGCCGATGCGCCCGTGTAACTGACAGTTAGAAGACAGCCGTAACTGAAGATGGCCGTCTCTCTCCAGCACTGATGAAAGAACACATGACCGGCAATGAAGCCGGTCACATGTTCTTTCCTCCGGCGCTGCAGATAGACGTCCGTCTTCAGGTACGTCCGTCTCCTTCCTGCAGTAACACGGGCGCCGATGCGCCCGTGTGACTGAGGCCTTATTTAGTTGCTTGCACCAAGATCCTAGTTCTCTTTTTTTCTCCTTAATGAAGTCGATGGGGAATGGGGGAATTCAAAGTCAATGGCAACTCCATCGACCTGATAGAAGACGGGACATCTTTGAATTGACCCACCAATATTATCTCAGAAGTGAAGGTTCAGCTTCAGACATCTTCTGACATGTCATTGAGACGCAGACTCGTAGATAAGAGACACTAAACACAGTGGCCCAACTATAGAGGGTACAAAGGTGGTCATTGCAATTAGGCCCTAAAGCCTTGAGCCCAAAAGATCCTTCTACTCCATATGAGAAGATCAGAGATTTTAATAATGCCTTATAGCTAGAAGTCCTGCTACAGATTTTGTATCAGGAGGAGCACAGCTTCTCCTTGTGGCGACAACTTAATAGGTGTTAGGTGCAGTAAAAAGCCAAGTTATGCTGCTCTTGGGCATCTGTTATGCAAATGGCAGATGTTACAATGCTTCGGTAGTGCTGCCTATTTGGTATATGGTAGTTTATGGTAGTTTTCCTAATATCTGACCTTTTATTACACCTTATAGCATGACTGGGAATATAAGCTAAAACCAGAGTCTTCTCTAGAAGGAAAAGATGACCATTCTTCTGGAGAAGATTTTGATTTTGGCTTATATTCCCAGTCATGGTATAAGGCCTGTTAAAAGTTCTGACATTGTCTTGTATGAAAGATACCTTCCAATAGTTGGCGCTTTTGAGGCACTTAGTAACATCTCCCTACAGCATTCCAAATTTCCCAAAGGGGTATTGCATGGTATTTTAAGTCTCCTAATGCCTACAAAGTGGTCTCTACAAGGATAAACTTTACCCTTCCTGACTCACATCACCGGCCCCTCACCCAGACAACCTCTGCTGCTACATGTCTATCTTTTCCTTATGGAGAAGGCTCTGGTTTTAGCTTACATTCCCAGACATGTTACAAGGCCTGTTACAAGGTTGGCTATTGACTTGTAGAAAAACTACCTTCTAACTGGTGGTGCTACCGGGGTATTGTACCATCTGCCATTTGCATACCAGTTTTTGTATTGGAACACATGAGCTTCTAATTGTTTTCCTAACTAAAGTCAAAAATGCTAATTTGCTATGGTTTTCAGTGTGGTTTTGCTTTCTCTCAGATGGGTCCACATGTATGATGTCCGAGTGGATCATGTGGTCCCCTTGCAGTGCCACTTGTGGAATGGGAATGAGATCCAGGGAGCGATATGTAAAGCAGTTTCCAGAAGATGGCTCTATTTGTAAAGTTCCAACAGAAGAAATAGAGAAGTGTATAGTTAATGAGGAATGCGGTATGTCAATTTACATCATATGCTATTCAAAAGTTGTTCCTTAGAATAGAAATCCTATTAGGTATTATTGTGCAGAGCTGCACTCGTAATTCTGCTGGTTGCCATTAGAATCAGTCAACAAGCCTGATGACAGCCACACCTCCACTAGCTTATCTGAACTTTTGTAATGAAATGGGATGGACTTCTTTTTTTCCTACAACAGATTACAGTACTTGTGGTAATAACTATACTCCTCACCAGAGAAAACTGTGTCCAGGCCGTGAATCAGCAATGAAGGCTGGGAGATTTCAGCTCTGAAGATTAGGAATTATGACTGCAGCTCTGAACTATCACATAGGCTGTAACTCAGGAGTCTAAGATAGTTAATGCAGTGTATTTTCAAGCTACTCAACTACTACTCAATGGTGAATTTTCGATTTAGTTGAATGCCAATCAGAATGATGTATATCACGATTCAAAACAATCCCTATAGATAAACTGTTTTGATTGTACCTTAGATTGGAAAATGTGTTCCACATCCTGACATATCATAGATATAATAATAAAAAGCTGATAATTCTTTGCTGTATATCATTCAAAACATAGAGCCAAGCAGCTGTATCGTGACAGAATGGGGAGAGTGGGAGGAATGCAGCGCCACCTGTGGTATGGGGATGAAAAAGCGGCACAGGATGATTAAGATGACGCCAGCAGATGGATCCATGTGCAAAGCTGAGACTTCTGAAGTGGAAAAGTGTATGATGCCTGAGTGTCGTAAGTAATATACCATTTTACCACCACATTTATCCAGAAGCAGGGAGCGCTACATACTATGATGACTTTATTAAAACTGTTAACAAAGGCATGGAAACTATAGGGACAGACCAATGTGGCTGCTGTGGAGCCTTGGGAGAGAGCGGGGCCAGCCATGGTTGGTCGAATCCCCCTTGTCAAACATATATGACGCCTCTCTAGAGAGGAACTGCGTTGTTAGCAAACAAGGGTGGTAAAGAAATAGCCTGTAAGCCGGGCGGTTCACCGGCTAGTTGCAGGGTGCCACACAACTGAATGAACAGAGGTCTGGCAGCTTTAAATGCAGTCTTTACCGGTTGCTTATACGGGAGAACATGGCCCCAAAAGTAAGGGAACAGTCTTTGAAATACAAAGCTGGTAAAAAGAACAATGGCCAGCGGTGGTATCTTTGGAACAACCACAATGACTAAACCCTGGCCAAAGTTACTTGAGTTGAAATCATACCAGGTCGCAATAAGACCATTATTTTGTATAGCTGCACAGCCAGATGACCCCCGGCTCTAACAACTAGGCCCTTACTTTCCATGCATTTGGATGCTACCTGCAGAATACCAATGTGCTTTCCAATAAAAGTATTCAACCCCCATTGCAATTTAGGTTTATTTGCCAAATTTACAAATTTTCAGCTGTTTTGAAAAAAAGATCAATTAAGAACAATTTAAATAGCACAACACAAGTAATATAATATAAATTTAACACAAAATGTGAATTTTCATGACTACTGGAGTCTCAGAATTATTCATCCCCTGCAATAGAATACTTTGCAAATCAGGTGTTGGCTCAAGCACACCTGATGCAACTAATCAAAGACTTCATTAGTTGCACTTGGTGTGTTGGAGATAAAACACATCAAATACCTGGACTGGTAAGGGTCTTGTTGACTGACGTTTGATTGTATGATAGAAATAAGGCTAAGTCAAGAGAGTCTTCAAAAAGTTAAAAGAAGAGGTCATTGCCTTGTACAAACAAGGGAAAGGGTACAAAAGATAGAAAGGCACTGAATGCTCATAGAGATACTGTTGGAAGTATAGTTTGCAAGTTCAAAGTTAGAGGAACACTGGCTACACTACTTGGATGTGGCAGAAAGAGGAAGCTATCACCGGCTGCCACAAGATTCCTGCGGAGGAAGGTGGTCAGAAACCTTACAGTGACTGCAAAAGACCTGCAACAAGATTTGGTGGCAGCAGGCATTGAGGTTTCTGCTTGCACAATAAGGCGCCTACTAAACACTAAAGATCTTCATGCCCAAACTCCAAGATCTAAAGTACATATCTTTTGACCCAAAAACACAAGACAAATAATTTGAATACGCTGAAAGCCATATGAATAAGTTATGGGATTCTGTTCTGTGGAGCGAGGAAACAAGACCGCAACTTTTTGGGCCTATGGATCAGTGGTATGTATGTGGAAAGAATTAAGCATACACTAAAATAAACACCTTACGTACACTGAAACATGCCGGTGGCTCGGTGATGCTCTGGGACTGGTTTGCTTCTTCTGGCACTGGAAACTTACAATATGTGGAGGGCAAGGTTGATTCAACCATGTATCAGGAAATCCAAGGAGAAAACCTTATGCTTTCTGTGAGGAAGCTGAAGCTTGGGCAACATTCCATCTACCAACAGGACAATGGTCCCAAGAATACTTCAGTCTGCCAAGGCTTGGTTTCAGAAGAAGTCCTGAAAGATGCTGGAATGGCCATCTTTGGTGGATTTGAAGAAGGTGGTTACAGCATGCAAACCCAAGAATATTAGTGACTTAAAGGCCATTCTCCATAACGAATGGGCGAAGATTAGAGATGAGCGAGTAGTGCCTTAGTCGAGTATCTGCCCGCTCGTGTCTAAAGATTCGGCTGCCGGAGCAGGTGACAGGTGAGTTGCGGCGGTGAGCGGGGGGGAGCGAGAGGGAGAGAGTGATCTCCCCTCCGTTCCTCCCTGCTCTCCCCCGCCGCTTCCTGCCCCCCGCTGGCCCCCGAATCTTTAGACATGAGCGGGCAGATACTCGACTAAGGCACTACTCGCTCATCTCTAGCGAAGATTCTTCAAGGATGCTGTGAAGCTGATGTCTAGCTATGCATCAGATTTGTGGCAAGTCATAACAGCAAATGTGCTCTACTAATACGAAAGACACTTCTCATGGAGGGGGTGAATAATTCTAAGACTGCAGTCAGTAAAAGTGGCATTTTGTGTTGAATTTGGAGAAACTGCTTGTTATATTAGTTGTGTTCAGCTATTTAAATTGTTCTTGTTTGATTGTTTTATATCAAACAGATGAAAGCTTGTGAATTCGGCAAGTCTAATTTGCAATGAGAGTTGAACAAATTTGAATGCGATGGCAAACATATATTTTCAACCGTTTTAATACACATTTGAACATACTATTAACCTGCCCTTGGGTGTCTTAACCCTTTCCAATCCTCTGTCTGACATCTGAAGACATTATGATTTAAGGCTGTACAGCTCCGATGTTGGAAGACGTCCGTCAGGGTTCTCTTACTGTATATTGCCAGCCTCTCTGTTGTCGGAGTCTATCCAACGTGCCACCTCATGCAGTACTGGCTTTAGCCAGCAGATAGCGCCGTCGTATAAAGACAGAAAAAGAGTAAGCCCCCTAGGAAAACCAGGATACAAATTGGATTGGAAAGGGTTAATTCACTCCCTTACAGACTCGAGGGTTATATGGGAGAAAAACACAAAATGAAAAAAAATATTATATCCTGTTTGGTAAACCTCGGCATTTGATCTTTGCTATTAGACCCCTTTCTTGTATGTATGCCACTGACTATAAAGCAATCAAAGCACAAGCCAAGACCTTTTTAGTAAATACAAGAATGGAAATCTATTTTCAAACACGTATTATGCTCTAATGAGCCAAGTCACGGCCTCTCTTTAAATGTACTCCTGTTCATAGGAAGCCATTCGGGAGATGCCCCGACGAACATCTTCTCTCTGTAGGTTTTCCTCAACCGTCTTAATATCTGGAATAATGATTCATAGACCATTGACTGTTCTTTTGTATCTTCTTTCGGACCAGTTGAGTGATCTCAGTACGATTCATCACAACATTTTGCATAGTGCTCTTTACAAACCTCAGTAAATCATTATCACTAGCTTATGAAAAGACACTAAAATGGCCCATTATCCTCGGGTTATACAGAATGATGTATGATTCAAGTTGGCAGGATAGTTCATTAGGAATATAAAAATCCATACAACGATGACACTTCTTTGATTAAAGGTTGAGCACCAAAATCCTTATCCTATTATTGACAAATTCATTGGATGAGATCTGAGTAGTACTATAAGGCCTTGTCAACGCGGCCATATTCAAAGCCTTGTGTCGGCTTACAAAAAAATGGGCATAGGTGTGATCGTCTTTAAGAAGCACAAGACATGAGTTCAACTTATCTGTTTTATTGAAACCAGCATAAGTAGACACGTTTCGGGGCTATGGCACCCCTTCCTCAATATTTGGTGAGGACACACTATGTAAAAACATGTGATAAGAATAAAAGGGAGGGGGAGGGGCATTTTTTTACAGATACAAATATGAGGGTGCAATTTCATGTGAAATGAGTATAGACAGATATAAAAAGTGTTATAAGGAAATAGAAAAAATAGGGCTAAAAACACCAATGAAAAAACCATAAACATGAGTAAAATAAATGTAAGATAAAAATGTTTACAGTAAGCAGCTGGGAATTCCTCCAGCCCTGCTGCTGGGCAATTCCCAAGCAGCAGGGGGCAGTAGGGGACTTCCTCCATCTCTCTCCCCAAGGGATTTCCCTATAGCTGGTAGAAAGGGGGCAAGGTTACAGGACTTTCCCGAGAGTGTGGGAGAAAAGGGCGGGTCTAGAGGGATCTGCCCCCTAGCCCCACCCATCTATCTTTGTTATGGGGAATCCCTGTGAGAAGCCCTATAGCCCCACGCCTCTCTCTAGCCCCACCCACTCTCTCTGCACTATGGGGATATCCCTTGGGGATCCCCAGAGCAGGGCGAGAGAAAGGATAGATCAATAATAGTTGATCAACTTATTTTTCCATCAATATAGTTGTGTGAGGGCTCCTTTTTTGCAGGATGTCCTGTAGTTTCTATTGGTACTATTTTGGAGTTTATGTGACTTTTCGATTTATGAAATCTTCTCTTGGAGACGGCATGACCAAAAATGGGCAATTCTGGCATTATTTTTTTTCCAGACGCTGTTCACCATGTGGGATAAATAATGTGTTACTTTGATAGATCTGACTTTTATGACTGCGACAATACCAAATACACCTTTATTTTTATTTTACACTATTAATATGGGGAAAGGTGTTTTTTTTTAACTTTTACTTTATTTTTTCCAATAATTAAAAAACCTTTTTTTAACTGATTGTTTTAGTACCCATGGGGGACATGAACTTGCAATCACTGGATCACTCATACAGTGTAATGTAATACCACAGTATTACATCATACTGCAATTTATGATGGTGTGCCACAGGCACGCTTTCATAGGCATTTATTCATGGCAGTCCTGGAGGCCTTAAAACGGGTGCATGATCGCATCACGGGGGTCCATTCAGGACCCCCAAACAACAATCTGGACATTTAGAGGGTTAACAACCGCGATCAGAATTAGTGCTGACCATGGCTGTTGCAGACAGGTGTCTCCTATGACAGTCCACACCCGCCTTATATGGAAGGGGCTCAGCTCGCGATCCTACTCCATATTACCCCCACATACCTGGGAAGTAAATGTACACCTGTGGTGTTAAGGGGTTAAAAGTCTTAATACATAAAAACTGTGTGAATTTACCATAATTGTAATGACTTGTAGAATAAAGTGCACTTGTCATTTTTGCTGTATTATGAACGCCTTATAAATAAAACCCCCCTAAAATACCACAGTTGCATTTTCTTTTTTCATTTTGCCCAGAGTGTTTCTTTTATAACAGTTGACCTAGCAAAATGCCTCCCCCCTCCGTGTGCAGGGACAGATGTACTTTATATTCTTGCTGTACCCACAGATACTATCCCATGCATGCTATCACCATGGTCTGAATGGAGTGACTGCAGCGTGACATGCGGCAAGGGAGCCAGAACACGACAAAGGATGTTAAAGTCACCGGCTGAACTGGGAGACTGCAACGAAGAGCTGAAACAAGTAGAAAAATGCATGCTTCCGGAATGCCGTACGTACAAAAGGGACAGAGGAAAGCTTTGCAAATGGTGCAAATTGTGTAAATATTAGAGATGAGCGTTCAGTTTAATTTTCTTCCCTGAGAAATTTGCGCGCTTTTCTGGCCAATAGAAAGACAGGGAAGGCATTACAACTTCCTCCTGTGATGTTCCAGGCCTATACCACCCCCCTGCAGTGAGTGGCTGGCGAGATCAGGTGTCACCCGAGTATTAAAATCTGCCTGCCCGCGGCTCGCCACAGATGCATTCTGACAGAGATCAGGGACAGTGCTGCTGATGCCAGAGCTGCTATAGGGAGAGCGTTAGGAGTTATTTTAGGCTTCAAGAACCCCAACGGTCCTTCTTACGCCATAGTCAGAAATCCAGATCGCACCTATCTGCGATCTGCGATTCCTGTTCTCTTCTCTATATGCGCTCAATGGGGCTGGCGGCAGCAGCGCCGACCCCATTGAGAACATATAGAAGACAAATCCTTCTTCTCTGCCAAGCTGTAACAGCTGTGACAGAGAAGAACGATGTTTGCCCATTGAATTCAATGGAGCCGGCAATACAGCAGGTTCCACTGAAAGCAATGGGCTGCCCGCGTGCGCGGGATGAATTGTCGGGAAGGGCTTAAATATAGAAGCCCTTCCCTGCAATTCATCCAGAAATGTGTTAAAATAAAAAAAATATATATGCTTACCTTGTCCCGGCAGACGGAGTTCAGCGCGGCCTACAGTGGGTGTGAAGGGGGTGTGAGTCAGACCTGCCTCTGATTGGCTCAGGCTGATTGGCTCATATTTACTATATTTATACATATAGTAAATATGTATAAAATGTCACCACCGCTACATATGTCATAGACCTACTGATAAAATTGCTGCTTCACCCATTAGACCCATTGAAGCTCCAGTTCAGTGTGCAAATATCTTATATTCAGCCATAGCATTGGACATCTAAAGAAATATTAAAGAGCCACATTCAAAATCTTCAATGAATCGAAGCAGCCCAAGGCAAATATTTAAAGGGCATGCTAAAGGCCCATCAATTAACTGTTTAACATTGCAGATTTAAGAACAAGGTGTAAAAATAGCTAATATTAATAAGCTGGCACCTTGCTTCAATATAGGAACTTGCGTAAAGTTTCTCATTTTATCACAACTGATTGCAATATTAGAATTTGTTATGTATAATCTGCTTAAAGGGGTTATCGGTATCCCAAAAATGGGTTATAAATAATGTGTTACTGGTGGACCAATCATTGGGAGAATGGCACACCCCAAGTCACCTTTAGTCAATGGAGCAATGGTACGCTGTCTACATTGGGGTTGGGGTCACAATTAGAGATGAGCGAGCATACTTGCTAAGTACAATTCCTCGATCGAGCATTGTCCTTAGCGAGTATCTCCCCGCTTGGGAGCAAAGATTCGGGTGCCAGCGCTGGTGACAGGTGAGTTGCGGCAGTGAGCAGGGGGGAGCGGGGGGGAGAGAGGAAGAGAGAGATCTCCCCTACGTTCCTCCCTGCTCTCCCCCGCCGCTCCCCGCCCGCTAAGGGCAATGCTCGATCTCTAGTCACAATAGTTGGAGGAACGTCATAGAAAATACCACCAAAATCTATTTTGAGGACAACCTCCTTAAAGTCAGGGCACCTGATAGACGTAATCACTGCACAACTACATTCACTACTGTATCTAACCTCATCCGAGGACCTACGTACCTCAACGAAAAATACTTTCTCCTAAAATATAGCTTTTATTAAATGCTGTGAAAAGATATTGGCCAGCTATGCCACGAAAATGCCATTTTCTAGTCTGGCTGCCCTAGATACTGATTCCAATTTTCTTGATCACTGACTATTTGGTAATAACACTGTTATTAAAGGGGTTGTTCAGTTGTAAACTATAGATGGGCTATGAGCAGGATAAGTTATCAATAGTAGATTGTCAGGATTCCGAGTGGCAGACCCCCGTCAGTCTATTATTGATAGCCTATTACGCCAATAAGCCATCGGTAGTTTATAACAGGACCACCCCTTTAAGCATACAATACTTATTAATGGTGCTTAGTAAAAGTTAATAGGACTTTTTAGTGATCAGGATCTGAAAAGGTCGTTCTGTGTTACATGTTCTCTTTACCTGTGACAATTCCCTAGTCAGTACTTAGAGCTATGGACACCTTTGGGGGAGGTGGAGAGCAGAACTTATTTTTTTAACTTAAATGCATTTCTTTGGGTTGACAATCATTTCTGCAATAGGGTTTGCAAAAAATGTTGCACTGTTTATCTTCTGCAGCTTCTACATATCACTGTATGTACACACTGCAGTCTAAGTTTCACTACGAGATCTGTCACTGAGGCTGGACTGCCAGCTTAAGGTGCCTTTAGATGGAACGTGTCACGTTCAAACACATGTGAACTAGAGAACAATAAATGGGACTCGTTAGCAGACATGACGCAACAACAGTCAAACACCCAAAACTCTTACTTAGCATACCTAAACAGATGGAATTGCTACAGTACTATGAGGTATTGGTTCGTAGTTTGGCCAATATACTTAAGTCCAGGAGCCTGAAACAAGCGTCCTCATTGTCTCGTGGGTTCCTGCTCCCACAAGACAACTTGCCCCACGAATCCTGCCTGCAGGCAAGGCGATCATCCCAATAGGGATGGCCCAACACTGGAACTTAAGGACCTGGCTCATTCTAAATGGAAAACGATGCAAGAAGAACTGGACACAAGGAAATGAATACCGCAAAGGACAGGACTGTTCACCTCATGTCTGGCCCTTCACACAGACACACAGAAACATCGCTGTTCACACTTACAGAAAAAATATACATGGATGCAAAACCAAGGGCACTGAGAGGGTAATGAGGAAGCCAGCACCCTCTAGCCAGAGGGGCTGGTATTTATGTGCAGCAGACCAGTGGTGATTGGCTGGCTGGAGAACTGCACACTTAGCCAGCTCAATCATCCCACACTTGTGGAAAAGTGCTCCTGGAAACCAATACAACTACAGGTCCCAGTACCCCAGCCTAACAGAGCGATTATCGATCAAAGAAAATCAGTGGATCATTCGAATTTGAATGATAATCGTTCAGCATAAGCGCAGCCAATGATCAAATGATGAGCGGTAATTCATTCACTTATCGTTCATTTCATGCAAGCATAAAAATCCTTGTTGGCTCGGTCGCTAACTGTTTACTTTTAAATACCAATCGTTCAGTCGATCACATTCACTAGTACAGTGAATGCGAATGATTGAACGATTTAGCAAGCAAACGTTTTATCTGCCTGTATATACAGGCTGCACGAGCTAACATTGTTCACTAATGCGAATGATAAAACATCACGTGTAAGAGCACCCATAAGGGCCATTTAGACACAACGATTATCGCACAAAATTTGCTTAAAAGCCATCTTTTCAGCGAATCGTTACATGTAAATGTGCCCATCTTTCAGTTTTCTGCCAAACGATGGATATCAATTCGGCTTGAAATCCGTAATTCAGCAGTAGAGCTGATAAGATGGACCGCATGCTGTGATCTGCCCAGGGACCTCTGATAACAGCAGATTGCATTGTTTCAGCTGTCAGCCCTAACAAAAGGAGTTTATTCAGAGAACAGCGGGTGGTCTAAATAAATTCAGCTCCCTGCGGCTCACACACTACTAATTGGTACTAATAAGCATTAGTGCCAATTAGTAGATTATGCAAAATAGCCACTCAAAAGCCATCTTTTGAGCGATCATCTTTGTGTCTAAATGGGCTTTAATTTTCAGCCCTTATCTCCCCTCCCTTGACATTTCTATCAGCTAATTTATGACCACAACATAAGGCCTATTTAGACACAATGATTATCATGCAAAATTCGCTCAAAAGCCATCTTTCGAGCGATAATCATTGTGTCCAAATGTGCCCATCTTTCACTGTTCTGCCGAACGATCATTTTCAGTTCTGCCTGAAAACCATCATTCAGCAGGACAACTGATAAGCAGGACTGCACACTGTGGTCTGCCCACGGAGAGCTGATTACAGCTGTTAACTTTGTATCAGCTGTTCTCAGCTGTCAGCCCTGCTGCCAGAACAGCTTTTAAGCAGGACTGCAGGCTTTGTCTGCTGTCCATGGTGCTGAATTCTCCACCAGGAGCTAGAGATTACTTTGTTCTCTTTAAGCAGCCCTTGGCTGAACAAAGGAGCTAAATACAGAGCTCAGACCTCCTGCTGAGATCTGCAACAGCTTCCAGAAGCTCATTTGCATGCAAATGAAGCTGATAAAGTACTAGTAGCAATTAGTGCCTATTAGTACTTTCTGCAAAATGACTGCTGATCTTTCAATCTTTTGAAAGATTATCTTTGTGTCTAAATGGGCCTATAGATAAACTTCACTTTTGTTATAAATTAGCTAATAAGAAGATGCAGGAGAGGAGAGAGCAGGGGGAACAAAACCACCAGTCCAGCACACTGACATATCTACTACTGAGACTCAGACAGCAGTGTCTACATACAGACTGAAGAAGACAAACAGTGTAACATTTTTAATGAAAGTTTATTGTAAAAGTGATTGTCAGCCCAAAAAACATGCATTTAAAGTGCCCCCTACCCCCCAAGCTGTTCATAGCCTTTATATGATATTTTCTTTCCAGCCATCAACTGTGAGCTGACTGAGTGGTCTCACTGGTCAGAATGTAACAAGTCATGTGGGAAAGGACATATGATCCGAACAAGAATGATCACACTGGAGCCACAGTTTGGAGGAGGCCTCTGTCCAGAAACTGTACAGCGTAAGAAATGCAGAGTTCGAAAGTGCCAAAAAAATAATGGGGCTGAAAAGAGACGTCTTAAAGATGCCCGAGAGAAAAGGAGAAGCGAGAGGACGAATGAAGAAGCAGATGGTGAACAGTATCCAGGTATACGAGAATGTTGTCCAGGTGGTTTTACTCATTTGTCCCAAATGTTAGACTTATGGGGCTGTTAGTGGCTCAGGGACTCTTTTCTGACCTGTTTTGCTTACAGCAACTGCGAACACCAACTAGGCTTCCTTCATTGCTTACCCAGTCTCAGTGCCATAATCTACATGCTGGTTTGGCTCTACCTGGTACTGCAGCTCAGTCTCATTAGCTAGATGTGGACTCAATGTTAGTACCAGGCACAGCCACCCATACACTGCAGCCAGTGTGCCTGAGCAAACAATGAACGGTGTGCCGCACCCCCTTTATTCTTTCTATTGGCCTCATTACCAAGGATTGAACCGATACCGATTACCCTAAGGATGTGCCATCAATAGTAAGTCTTGGAAAAGCTTTTAAAGACAATATTAGAGAATTGTTCCAATAGTACTGTATATTGACTTCATAGACGGGTATCTCTGTTTTGGACAATTAAGGAGCATTGCCTGCTGACTGTCAAGAGTTTTTGTAGCTTCGGCTTTGCAACCATGCTGCAACTCATCCAGAAATAGTAATTTTAACCACTTAACCCTTTCCAGTCCGCTGTCTGACGTCTTCCTACGTTCTGATTGAAGCTTGTACAGCTCCAATGTCAGAAGGCGTCCAACAGGGTATTCTTATTGTCTATTGCCAGCCACTCTGCTGTTGGAACCTCTCTGGCGCACACACACTGGCTTTAGTCAGCAGATGGCACCGTTGTATAACAGCAAAAGGAAAAAGCCTTTTAGGAAACCCTGAATACAAAATTGGATTGGAAAGGGTTAATGACACAGCCTATTTTAGACCTGAAGCAACGACAATTTGGGGGATTTTTATCTCCACTTTTCAAAAGCCATAACTTTTTTATTTTTCCATCCATCATTGGCCATTTTTTACAGCGCTAATCATACATTTTTTTCTGGGGGCAAAAAAATTATCAGCTTACAAAAAATATATTTTTTAGGTTTTTCCACTTTAGCATAATAAAAACCCTGTGTTTGAAATTCAAAGTCACATAAGTCCGCCTGCACACGGGCAGAAATCCCGCGGCGGTATTTCCCGCGGGATTTCCGCCACTGAAAGTTTGCATAGGAGTGCATTACAATACGCACTCCTATGCAGACGGCCGCGGTTTGGCCGCGCGAAATCTCGCGCGGCAAACAAACCGAGGCATGTCCTATTTTTGTGCGGGGCACGCACTCACCTGGCCGCCGGCTCCGGTCTGCGCATGCGCCCGCTGCGCCGCAGCCGGCACATGAAAGAGCCCGGGGCCGCCAGGCGCGGGTGAGTACGCGCTCGTCTCTGCAGGCACTCGGGTCGGGTCCCGCGGCGAGAATTCTCGCTGCCGGATCCGACCCGCTTGTGTGCAGGCGGCCTAACTGTTTCATTTTCCCATTGATTGAACTCTCTGAGGGCTTGTTTTTTGCGTAACTAGCTGTAATTTCTATTAGTAGCATTTTGGGATACATATAGATTATTTTTAATAACCTTTATTGCGTTTTTCCGGTAGGCAAAATGACCAAAATAAGCATTTTGGTTCCGCTTCCTTTTTTTTTTACAGTTCTTGTTATGCAGGATTAATAGTGAGTTCAATTTATTGTACAGATCATTACGGATGCAATGACATCAAATATGTGTGGCTTTATTTATTTTTTTATACAGAGAGGGGAAAGTGCACAAAAAAGGGTAGTTTTATTACTGTTCTTTTATGTGTTTTATTTAACTATTTATTTTTTTACATTTTTATGTATCTGTAGGGGATTTGAACCAGAAAAGCTTTGTTTGCTCTGATCATGCATAGCAGTACTTCAGTACTGCAATGCATTATCGCTTACAATAGCGATAACAGGCCCCCTCTGTGAACCCTTTACATGGCTTGATCCACACTGATTGAAGCATGCAAGGAGGTAACATCAGACATAGTTGTGCTCATTGCAGCGGGAGGTCGGCTGTCAGTCACCAGGATGGAGCCGCTCAGCTACTGGACATACATTTGCATATTGTTGCATTAACTACCAGCCAGCCAGGACATAAACGTATGTTAATCTCCTGAGCCCCAAATCCATAGCCGGGCCTTCATCATGTGCCATTTATAATATTAGTGTAGTCACTTGTAACAAAAGAGCCTTTGGGTTCGCTCATCAGATAACGACTGCTACTTCTGCACCCCCGATCATCTGAATGACTGAAATAGTAACACCGATACTTTTCTTTTCAGTTTGCAAAATGAAGCCATGGACAACATGGACAGAATGCACCAAGTATTGTGGTGGTGGCATTCAGGAGAGGTTCATGACAGTGAAGAAGAGATTCAAAAGCTCTCAGTTCACCAGCTGTAAGGACAAGAAGGAGATCCGAGCTTGTAACGTCCATCCATGTTAGCAGACACCTCACATGGGATAATCCTCCAGTTACGTGGAAAGTCAATCTTTATTAGATTTTTTATCATAGAATATATACAGTGCTTTTCATTTTGCAATGTACTTTGCTTACTATTCTTGCGGGTGCAAGAACTATATTTTCTAAATATTCACATATAATAATAACTGAATCATCTGGTTAGATCAATAAATAATGTCCGACATCTTGGTCATTTAGTGACAAAATACGACTCCGGACAATATATCTTCCTAGTCGCATCACAAACTTTAATCTTAACAGTTTCACATGCATGCAAGAGAAAAAGTGAGCAAATAGGACAACCCGTTGCCACCCTGTGTTGTTTTTCACATTGTTAGACCGAACCGAAGGATAACAGACGGTCGAGAGCCGATACCCAACTGTACATCTACCGTTTTTAAACAGGCTCATCTGGACGACTCCAAGCATGTTTGGTTACAGGTCATCCCAGATTATTTACCCCGTGTTGTTATACGTTTAGTCTACTGATGAAGTAACATTTCCATGAAGTCATATTTTGAAGACCTCAACGTACAAAAGTAGGTTCTTGAATTGCAGAAAATAAAAAGAAAATGTACAGTAGTTATTTTTTTTTGGATGTGTCCTAAAACATTTTGATATTTTAAGTTTAATTGTATCCTGGATGTTAAAGACCTTGTCTACTTTATAAAACTGGTTGTTAAATAGAGCAGAGAGTAGTTACAAAGTGGGTCCCACGCTTGAAGGTTCTGCCACGCAGGGGCGTAACTATAGAGGGTGCAGGCGATGCGGTTGCACCCGGGCCCAGGAGCCTTAGGAGGCCCATAAGGCCTCCCTTCTCCATATATGGGGGCCTAGTAGTATGAATAAAGCATTATAGTTGGGGGCCCTGCTACAGGTTTTGCATTGGGGTCCGGTAGCTTCAAGTTATGTCTCTGTGCAGCATGGTTTAGGTATGGGTACGGGTACAGATACAGATAGAAGGGGGGACCCGGATCACATTTTGCATCAGGGCCCCTGAACCTTTAATTACGCCCCTGCTGCCATGTCCCTATAATTACACAAGCAGCCAAGAAGTGAAAACCCTGTTGCTATTATGGTCTGACAGATAATAAGATCAAATTAAGGTACTTTAATAAATTAAAAAGTTTACTCTTGTGGATCCTGAAAAAGATAATTCAAAAATTATACTCTGGACCCGAAGCTCTATGATATAATCCCAAAAGGTGCATGCCATGTTTGTAGAGGGACGTTTTACTGCTTCTAATGGGGTTATCCAGGGAGAAAAACATTTTCTTGATCCAGTTCGGGTGCAGCTGTGTTGACTTGTTTACTTTTGGTCCAGGTCCATCACCGCATCACATGGTGTGCAGTCTCCCACTCCCCTCTCGTTGTTGGTAAGGGGGCTGGTTGTTCAGCTCATTTCAATAACTAAGCTAGCCTCCTCTCTGTCATGGCTGCTGCTTAGCTATTGATATACAGCAAAGTACCTGATCATCTCATAGACCAGGAGTGTCAAACTCAGTTTCACTGGAGGCAACATCAGCATTATAATAGCCTTCATAGGGCTGTTTATAAGTGCTTGTTCACATGGGCATATTTGCGCATATTACGTGCATATTTTTTACACGCATAATACAGACAGCTTAACCCTTTCCAATCCACTGTCTGACGTCTGAAGACATTCTCATTGAAGGCTGTACAGCTCCGATGTCGGAAGACGTCCGGCAGGGTATTCTTACTGTAGATTACTGGCTGCTCTGTTGTCAGAGGCCTCTCCAGCATATCCCATACTGCAGTACTGGCTCTAGCCAGCAGATGACGCCATTGTAAAATGGCAGAAAGAGAAAGCCCCCTAGAAAACCCTAAATCCAAAATTGGATTGCCGAAGGTTAATCCTCATTGATTTGAATTATGGTACATGCCATTTTAACATGTGTATTGTACACATGTGAAAAAAAATTGCATAAATACGCAGTGAATATGCATGATCTATCCTATTCACTGCATATTTATGCATGAAGGCAGGAGAAATCGGTGGTACCTTCTTGTATTTTTTTTTACATTCGTGAAAACACAGTGAATACATGCGCAAAAAAATGCAAGGAGCTCCAAACATGCAGTGAATACGCACAATTTCAGTCCAGGTAACGCTGCGTATTTCATGGACCAAAACTGCATACACCTGTGTGAATGAGCCCTAAATGTAAGCACTCCTTAACTAGGTTATGGCGCCCTCTACACTATGATGGGGTTTCTCCCCTTCCATTTTTTTTTAACACTGAGCTTCCTACATTGGAGGAGGTGGCTTGAGTGCCAGAGTATGACTGTCAGAGCTATGCCATCACCTGAACCGAGCAGTGTAGAGGTAAGCGCCGGAGCTCAGAATCAAAGATGGTAGCTGCTCCATGTGCAGGTGCTGCCCCCAATGCCAAGTGCTGGCTGCATCCTCTGTGGAAACTGGAGAGCTGGTCTTTCTGTGTCCAGGCCTCTTCGTGGGCCACATAAAATGACGTGGCAGGCCTTGAGTTTGACACATGTGGCCTAGAGGGGGCGTGACTTAGAAACCCAGAAAAAACCCTGCTCAACCATTCTAAGAGAAGTTGGATAATGGCCAAAAGTTGACTATTAAAGGGACACTAAACGTAAAGTCAGCGGCTATAAGTGAAGCCTATAGAAAGATCAGCTACTATGATTTATACATATGTAGATAAATATTTTTGCAGGTTCTTGGAGCAGAAGAAATGTAAGAAAAAGTTGTGATTATTTTTCCAGACTTCCTGCCACTGCTGTCCTTGAGTCTCTCCCCGGCCCAGCATGGCTGCTCCCTGGTATTGGTAGATACATATCAGCTATACAATACAGTGAGATGATACATACTCAAGGTTTATTGTCCCTTTAATGTCCCTGGTTGTTAGCAGAATGTTAGCTATCTTCACCATGTCTTGGTGGTAAATCAGTTTGTTTGCTCATCTTCTACTCACTGTAATTTCATATGACAACCAATGATCAATCTCGGTGTATGCTCTGCCAAGTGTCTGCTGGACAGGATGTACAAATTACATGAACATTACAATTACTGTATTGTATTTGTTACACCTGTTGAATTCTACTCTGGTAAAGTATGTCCATTACTCATGTGTTCCCCAACTTCACATACGGCTACATGTGACATCAGTTGGCATCATATGCCTTAGCAGAAGTAAGGTAACATTGTGGAAGCAACTTGCCATTACAAGCTCAGCTCAGTACCAGAGTTCATATTCATTGGCAGCATTTTCTTTGAACCTTAAGGGGTTGTCCCAGAATCAACATTTCATTTATCACAGGAGAGGTCATAAAAGTCTAATGTTGAGGTCTCACTCCTGGAACCACCATCTTGAATGGAGATCCGTTCAAGTTTATGAGACTGCTGGAGATAGCCAAGCACTTGTACTCGGACATCTCCAGTAGTCCATAAAAAATCATAGAATGGTAGTGAAGATGTTTGGTTGCAGCTCCATTCAAGCTGTTCCTCACTGCAGGGGAAGGGTGTGAAGAGGAAAGGAAGACATAGAATCCACCTCTCCTAGGATCATGGGAGTATGAGCAGTGAGACCTCCATCAATCACATTTTTATCACCTATCTTGTGAATAGGTGATAAGTTCTTTCTGGGACATCCCCTTTAATAGCATGCTCTGTTGTCTTGTGCAATAGTTATATTCCTTCCTGCAACATGAATTGTAATATAGCCTTAAATAAGACAAGGGCAAACATAGACATCATAGCAAATAATACAATGGAGCTCCCTCCAAGTGCTGGTTAATATCACTGCATCCCAGACTCCTGTGAGAGGAGCGTTTGCTGTATGCTTATCCCACGAATCAGATTAATTCCCAAGTTGGACAACATAGTAGGGCCTATTAAAAGGGAATCCATAATGCATTCTAACAACCCCTTTAAATAAAGGTTCCAAACATCTCCATGGACCCAAAAAGCCGCTGCATGGTCTGCTTCTGTGCTGTATATACCTTGCCCAAGAGAGAAGAGAATAACATAATAAAAAAACCTTAAAGAGACTCTGTCACCTCCTTTTTTGCCTATAAGCTAAGCTTATGGGCTGAAAGTAGGTGACCTGCTGAGTCTGGAGATGTAATTGTCATACTTCCCCCCCACATTGTTCCTCCGGTGTGAGCGCTGGAAGTCGTCACTCAATGCATTGCCCACCCACTCTGTTTTTTTAATGGATGGACTACTTAGCATTGCCGCTCAATGCATTGAGTAGGAGCTTTCGTTTATCATGGGAACGATGGGGGAGGTAAGTATAACATTTACATCCCAAGACTCAGCGGGTCACCTACTTTCACCCATATGCTTAGCTTATAGGGCTAAAAGTAGGCGACAGAATCTCTTTAAGGTTGTGTTCACACATTGCTGATTTCTGTGGATATTGTCACCTATTTCGGTGTAGATCTTCGGCAGGTTTCGACCTTTTAATTGAATGAAGATTGAGGGGCAAAATCTGCTGCAGATCTGGGACATGTAATTATACCCTAAAGTAAGGAAATCTGAAAAATGACCAGTATCATTCTCATCATTTCATACCTACTCGTATGAGAAAATTTGGGTGCTGTGAAAAAGGAATAAACGAATATAACAAGCCGTTCCCACACTCTACCAAAATCGATAAATTCCCACCCATGAAATGAACATGCTAATTTTACCTGGTTTAGAATGATCGTGAGTTTCATTGTAAAGTAGATTGTATTACACATATTTTTCTCCTTTAAGTAACAAGATTAGGCCTTTTTCATATTTTTATGTTTTTTTTAATCCATTTTTCTATCTTAATCATGTACTTAAGGCATGAATAATACATGAATTAACCTTACGGCAGTTTGGACAGTGACAAGTAAAGCATGTTAATAGCTATTTATGTTATTTATATATTTATGGCTGTAAATATATCCATGGCTTCCAATTTAATACCATAAACCATCATAAACTGCTTTATGGAAGAATTTACGGACCCTTTAAAGATAAAGTAATTTGGGCTTCTAAAGCTACAGGATCCCAGTAGTCCCAGAAACAGCGCCATCCTTGACTAGAGACTATATTTTGTATTACAATTTCAGTTCTATTCATTTGAACGGGGTCTGAATTGCATTACCAAACACGGCCAATGAGCAAGATCGGTGATGTTTCCGGAAGAAAACATCTATATAACTTTAATCTCATGCATTCAATCCGAAATTTTTGAATAAACTTAAAACAAAAATTGCATGTGATGCGTTAATTAAATTAAGAGCCCTACTATGAACAGTTTATCTCAAGATCACACTTGATCTTACAAATGTTGTGATCGGAAAAACATTAAAATATGTAAATCACTAATGAATTTTTTCCTAATATTTATCTGTTTTTAGAAAAAAATATATATTAATCTAAACTATTAATTTGTATTTTAACCCAGATTAAAATGCAATACACAAAAACTAAAATTATTATTCATTCATTGTTCTAATAGTCAGTGATCTTCTGGCCCGTGTGTAAAATAACATGTGCTCATTTGTTCACAACTATAAATTCTCAATGACATTTAAATCTACTTTCAAATGTGTATCATGTGCCAATAATATAGATGACTGTATCAGCCCGACCCTGGGTCTACTGATCTGAGTTTGGTTCAGTGGACCTGTGTTAGGGCATCCAGGCCCGGACACTCATCCATCCATGATGCTGTGAGTTAGTGTCAGTAGACCTGTGTTTAGACATTCAGGCCACGACACTCATCCATCCATGATGCTGTGAGTTCGTTTCAGTAGACCTGTGTTTAGACATTCAGGCCACGACACTCATCCATCCATGATGCTGTGAGTTCGTGTCAGTAGACCTGTGTTTAGACATTCAGGCCATGACACTCATCCATCCATGATGCTGTGAGTTTGTTTCAGTGGACCTGTGTTTAGGCATTCAGTTCAGGACACTCAACCATCTATGATGCTGTGAGTTCGGGTCAGTAGACCTGTGTTTAGGAATTCAGGCCAGGACACTCATCAATGTATGATGCTGTGAGTTCGGGTCAGAAGAGTTGTGTTTAGGCATTCAGGTCAGGACACTCAACCATCTATGATGCTGTGTGTTCAGGTCAGTAGACCTATGTTCAGGCCAGGACACTCATGCATCTATGAATCTGGGAGTTTGGGTCAGTGGACCTGTATTCAGGCATTCAGGCTAGAACACTCAACCATCCATGATGCTGTGAGTTTGGGTCAGTGGACCTGTGTTCAGACATTTAGGCCAGGACACTCATCCATCCATAATGCTGTGAGTTCGGGGTCAGTGGACCTGTGTTTAGGCATTCAGGCCAGGACACTCATCCATCCATAATGCTGTGAGTTCAGGTCAGTAGACCCATGTTCAGGCCAGGACTCTCATCCATCTATGATGCTGTGAGTTCAGGTCAGTAGACCTATGTTCAGGCCAGGACTCTCATCCATCTATGATACTGTGAGTTCAGGTCAGTAGACCTATGTTCATGCCAGGACTCTCATCCATCTATGATACTGTGAGTTCAGGTCAGTAGACCTATGTTCATGCCAGGACTCTCATCCATCTATGATGCTGTGCGTTCTGGTCAGTAGACCTGTGCTCAGGAATTCAGGCCAGGACACTTGTCCATCTTTGATGCTGTGAGTTTGGTTAATAGACCTACGGTTGGCCCGGAATACTGATCCGTATTATGGGCACATAAATACACCTCTATTAGGGCGAGCACCCACTGGCGTTTTTTTACCTGCGTTTTGCGTTTTGCGTTTTTCCTGCACAGGCATAGAGATAACATGTGTTCCTGTCCACTGGCGTTTTTTTTGCGTTGCGTTTTTAACATAGGAACTGTCAGTTGCATATGTGTCCTTATTTTTCTCCATGGAAATTAATGGAAAAGCCGCGAAAACGCCGCGAAAACGGCGCGAAAAATGCGCGAAAAATGCGCGGAAAAATCGCGGGAAACGCGGCGAAAACGCTGCGTTTTTTTCCCGCGGAAAACGCCAGTGGGTGCTCGCCCTTAAGCTGATGTGAAGCTGACCTAAAACAGAGTACAATATACAAAAAAATGTAAACATGAAGAGCTACATCTGATTTTTTAAAATTACACTTTCATAATTTATTGTCTTAGAAAAATGTCAAAAAAGACAATGATGTTTTCAGTTCACTTTTCCATATTTGTAATACATTACAGTATATTTCTCACATTTTTTTTTACTATTTAATACTTTACATCTATAATTTCTCAGTAAAATCAGTAGCAATTATACTTGAAAAATACGTTTGTATTCTCCATCAAACATACATAACGTAAACGCTAGTGACGTTCTATACACATGGCTGTATGAGCTCATTAAACACATCGGTTTAGAAACATTGTATTCTTATTGGAGAATTACAGGAGGAAATACAAGGTACATAACATGTTGTATAGTATTACACGAATCAGATGGGATTATACAAAGAAACATTCGTCATTTCCGATGCCTTACATACTTACAATTCCCACCTATTCTCCAAACACAACATAGTTTTTGAAAAACAAGCAATGTATAAAATTGGAATTGGATATAGATTATATTTATTAACTTGTCACAGAGGCAGATTAAGTCTATGTCGTATTTCAAGCGCTTCACAGAATAGACAGAAAAATATAAAACTACACATTTTATTCAAATAGTTAAAAAAAGGCAAAAAAATAGACCTGAATGCATTGTCTCAGTGATAGTAGTTGGTCAAAAAACTAAAAAAATCCCAGACAAAAATCCAGGCTATCGTTACCCCGGATCAGTAAATCTTCCCCTTTACAAAGAAGCACAAAGATATCCAACGCCTAAAAAACCATTGGAACAGGTCACCTGACCGTATATAAGGTTGGACCTAAATAGCTACTCTGTATATCCAAGAAGAGGTGGATATGCTTATTACACTCCACCATCTGTAAACTTGATGTAAGACTTTTCTTATATACAGTTAGACTCTTGGATAGAAGCTAGAGCTAGAAAAATTAAGGTTCTTAGTTCGAAACCAAAATTTTAAGGTTCAAGGTTCAATGCATTCCCCGCACGTCTGCGGTTCATCAGAAACTCAGGAGCCTATAGTGAGAACCTACAACTGTGATGGCGGCAACCCATACCTAACCAACACTGTATTGTTTTGTAAGAGACTCAGAAAAGAATTTCTGACTGTGATAACAGCAACCGATACCAAACCTACATAGTATCTTTAGATCTCGTTCCTTGTATTGTTTGTCTGAGAGCCAGTTTACTAAGGTGTTGCAACTGGTATCCGAGATTTACAATCCAGATCAAGAGTGAGGCGAAGCGTCGCCTAGAGAGACTACTTATAGGAGGCTATTGGAGTTTGAAAAGTAAGGCTAGTGCTCATCGTAGCCTATATCGTCCGAGCAAACGAGGCTGTATGACAATATTCCCTCATTACTGATTAGACGAGGGTTTTTTTTCAAAAATAAACTCCTAGAATCGGAAATAGCAATGAGGAGTGCAACCTTTCCAAGATAGTTCCGCTATTGCCAAATAGTTTGCAATCCCTATAACATTTATAGCGTCCCCAAGGAGCACAGTAGCTTTAGTTGGAGAGGTGGAGAGTAATTAGCATATCCACCTCTTATTGGATATACAGATTTATACAGCTATTTAGGTCCAACCCTATATACGGTCAGGTGACCTGTTCCAATGGTTTCTTATGCGTTGGATATCTTTGTGCTTTTTTGTAAAGGGGAAGATTTACTGATCTGGGGTAACGCTAGCCTGGATTTTTGTCTGGGGTCACATATGTGTTTGTTTGTTTTTTGACCGATTGCGTTTTGTCGCTATCGCTGAGACGAGGCATTCAGGTCTTTTTTTGTGCCCTGTTTTTTTAAAAACTATTTGAATAAAATTTGTAGTTTTCTATTTTCCTGTCTTTTCTGTGAAGAGATTATATGTATTAGAACTAATAAAATGTATATTGATTAAAAAAAATCTTGACTTAAAGTCTACGCTTGATCTTTTAATGAAGAGGATTTTTAAAAAAGCCGTGTTTCTTATATTATTTGTGTTATCAAAAATGCCAACTATTTTCCTCTATGTGCCGCTCTGTAGATTTACATTTTTAAAGTTCCCGTTTGAAGACTTTAAGTTTGATCCAATTACAATTTGTTATACTTTTGGTTCTAAAATATTCTCATAGGAAAGGAATTAAGTTGCACACCGGAGTATGTGTAGGACGAACCGCTGTAGAATGTATCAGGAATAAAGGAAATCAACTCCTCTGCGGTCAATAAAGAAAAATACATTAACGTATTAACAGACAACAAACATAAGATTCACAGTGTTGGTTCCATCATGCAAAGCACAGGCATTTTTAATTTTTTCCCATTGCATATCACGCGGTTGTGTGACTCTAATCTTATAATTCTATAGAAGCCTCATTAATAATGCCAATTATTTAGGGCTGAGTTTAAAAAAACAAAACAAAAAAAAAAACATGTATGTGCCTCATAAGAATGTTGATTTTTGGTTCTCTATATTTTTTTTGTTGTTTTGCTGTGGAATTTTTGATAAATCTGTCATAAATATATTTCCTACCAAAGTCTTGTGTATTGTTTTCTAGTTGTATGTCTAACACATTCTAATTTTGAAATAAAATAAATCTTTACAAAAAACATTTTTACTTTTTCTTTCAGCGCTATGAAATGGATTCTTAGCAAATGTTTCCCATTCTATATACTGAATGATTTGCATTTCCTCTTGCAACCTGATTTTTTTTACCATGTACTGGCCATGAAGGAGGAGCCGAAAGAACCCATTATATGCCTTTGTTCCTACTTTTTATACATTTTTTATTTAAGTCATCGACCCTGGAACGCCTTTTCATATTATGATGTACATGCGCATCAACCGCAAGAGATAATGCCTACATGACGCTGTACAATGTGATGCAACAGCCAAAAAAGCAAACACAATCGGATGTATTAAGAGAAGCATGGAGTATGTATCGAGTGGGGTACCACAAGGCTCTGTCCTAGGCCCAGTGTTGTTCAACATTTTTATAAATGATCTGGAGGAGGGAATTGATGGGAAACTGATCATATTTGTCGACGACACAAAGCTAGGAGGGATAGCTAACACTAGGGAAGAGAGAGAGTATTCAAAGAGATCTAGAAAAGCTTGCACAGTGGGCAGCGGCTAACAGAATGGGATTTAACAAGGAGGAATGCTAAGTTCTACATCTGGGCAAGAAAAATGAAGAAAGCACATGCAGAATGGGTGGAATTGAGCTAAGCAGCAGCACATGTGAAAAGACTTGGGTATAGTAATAGATCATAGACTGAACATGAGTCAACAGTGTGATGCAGCAGCCAAAAGGGCAAACACAATTCTGGAATGTATTAAGAGAAGCATAGAGTCTAGATCACATGAGGTCATTATCCCCCTCTACTCTTCCCTAGTCAGACCTCATCTGGAATACTGTGTCCAGTTCTGGGCACCCCACTTTAAAAAGACATAGACAAACAGGAGGAAATTCAGAGAAGAGTTGCCAAGAGGGTAAGCAGTCTGCAAATCATGTCCTATGAGGATCGGTTAAAGGATCCGGGAATGTTAAGCTTGCAAAAAAGAAGGCTGCGAGGAGACTTATTAGCGGTCTACAAATATCTGAAGGGCTGTCACAGTGTAGAAGGATCAGCCCTATTCACATCTGCACAAGGAAAAACTAGAAGCAATGGGATGAAACTGAAAGGGAGGAGACACAGATTAGATATTAGAAAAAAACTTTCTGACAGTGAGTGTGATCAGTGAGTGGAACAGGTTACCACATGATGTGGTGAGTCCTCCTTCAATGGAAGTGTTCAAACAGAAGCTGGGCAGATATCTGTCTGGGAAGATTTAGTGATCCTGCATTGAGTGGTGGGTTGGACTCGATGACCATGGAGGTCCCTTCCAACGCTACCATTCTATGATCATACTAATCTACTCTTAGTAAGGTTATGATTGATGGCCATAACTCTGTTCTAATGGGTAGGATTGGAGAAAACTCCAATCCTGGTAAGTATGTGTAAATATATCAGGGCACAATACAGAGATCTCTCCCATCATCTATTTTGGATCCATGACTGTAACCAGGGCCCCTCTACATCATTTCTACACAGACATAGAAGGGGGTTCTTTACTGTAAGAGCAGTAAGACTGCAGAACTCTCTGCCTGAGAACAGGGTGATGGCGAACTCACTAAAAGAGTGTAAGAGGGGTCTGTATGCCTTTCTTGAGTGTTACAATGTTACATGTTACACCACTGATTACTTCAGAAGGGTCGGTGATCCGGGGATTATTCTGATTTGGACCTGGGAAGGTTTCAGCTAAAATAAGGAAATATGGCTTCTACCTCATTGGGGGTTTTGTCTTCTTCTGGATCACCATTGCAGGATAATAACTTGAACTGAATGAGTATATGTCTTTCTTTTTCTTTTTTTTGTCTTTTTTTTTTGCCTTAGGCCTCAGTCAGACAAGAGCTTCAAGGATGTGCAAAATGTGCCTGAATGGGTGCATTGGCACTCGCATGTCCTATCTTTTGCAGGTGCGAGTATTTTGCACCTCTAAAAAACGGACATATGAACACTTCATAGGAAACCAATGGTTCTAATAGACGCAAATTTTTTCGCACACATGGGCGCGCAAAAAAACACCCTCGTCCAACTGCAGCCTTACACATTATGTTACTATGTTACTACTCAACTCTAAGACACCAGAATAAAAGCTGATTGCACAGCGAATACAGTGGGGAGAACTTATGAACTGACAGTTCTGGGCCTTATTGATGCCTTTAGGGCTGTAGAGTATTATTGTCTGTCCCCTCAAAGGGACTTAAAGAATGTACAAAATAAGTTAATATACTTTTTTTTAAAGTTAATTTTATTAAATGTATATAGTTTATATATAGAATATATATAGTTTCAAGAAAGAATTACATTGTTGACATCGAGGCATTGCTTATACTAACTAATCTTTCCTGAAAAAAACAAAACAGATTTGTCAGTAACCAGGCTTTGTGTTCCTTTATTTGGTGGGCAAAGCACCTGTGAAGCCCACACTTCCAATCTCATCGCCTTAACTGAAACACCTTTTGCCAATTAGCTTTTGGAAAAATCGTTATCACAGAGGTTCACTTACTTTCTTCTCCTGTGGGGTTGGTGTTTACAACTGTTTGTGTGTTATTAGTTACATTGTGTTTATCTCTGTTTATGATTTATTGACAATTCATTTTTTTATTGAAATGACCCTCTTACAACATGTAGAAACAAGAAAACAATTACATCACATTGTATCAGTAAGATTGGTCTACAGCCAATGGAAGCCATCCACACAGGATCCGTGCAAAATTGGAGTATGCTGCGATTTTTCCTACGCGAGCAGAAACTGCAATTGGTTTCCGCTTGTGTGCAGGAAGAATAACTTTTCCATAGCATGTTCTGAACGGTATTTGCTGCGGAACCTGGAGGCAGATGCCAGCTCCGGATTCCACAATGCAAATCCGCCCGTGTGCAGAACGCCTTGCTTTGCTTTTCTTTCTGCTATGAAAACATAAAGCACCTTCTTATAAAAATCAACTATGAAGAACACAAATGGCAGGTCTGCGGCGATTTGAAAATTGTAGCCATAGTGCTTGGACTTCAGCTAAGTTATACAAAGTCCTGTTGTTTCCTTTGTGAGTGGGACAGCAGGGACAAAGTAGGCAAAAGTAAAGTTCCCTGGTGCAAGCATCAAGTCATGAATGACTCATTGGGTAATGTCACATTGTGACATTTTCTAGGCAGACTGTTTACCATCGCCTTCCCCAGTCATCTTTTAACCCCCTGGTTCTCATTTTACTAACCTCAGAAGGATGACTCAACCTTGAGCTTGCTACCTGCAACCTTCTGGTCATGGGCGAGAGCTTAGGACTGTATTTCTGCTGCCTTAACATTCGGTGCCACACAAGCCTTATAGAGACATAGTAGCACATTTCAAAAGGAGAGAATGGCCACGTAGGACATCACTGGTAACTGGAACAAAAAAAAAACGTTGTAAGTACACCGCTTGATGACCGTAATTTTATCACACTACCAGCTTTGCATATAAAATTAGGACTTATAAAGAATCAAGGCTATGGACCATAATGGCACAGCATTTCGTTATCTCAGAGAAACATTTCCGTATGTAAGTGAGGCCAAAGTTAAAGAGGGGATATTGGTGGGTCCACAGATCTCCAGGCTCTTCAAGGATGCACATTTCAATGATGTACTATGCGGTGATGAAGAAGAAACTTGGAATTCTTTCAGGATGGTAGCAAAGACTTTTCTTGGAAACCACAAAGCTGAGAATTACAAAGAACTGCCGTACAATATGTTGTCATAATATGAAAAAATAGGCGGCAACATGTCTTTAAAACCACATTTTTTACATTCCCACATTGACTTTTTCCCTGACAACTGTGGTTCTGTAAGCGATGAGCATGGCGAACGCTTCCGTCAGGACATCTCTGGTAGGGAGAGACGCTACAAGGCAAATGGAGCCGGCAATGCTAGCAGACTACTGTTGGAATATTATGTGTGAAGCACTTGTAGCAGGGGCGTAACTATAGAGGGTGCAGGGGATGCGGTTGCACCCGGGCCCAGGAGCCTTAGAGGCCCATAAGGTCTCTCTTCTCCATATAGGAAGCCCAGTACTATGAATAAAGCATTGTAGTTGGGGGCCCTGTTACAGGTTTTGCATTGGGGCCCAGAAGCTTCAAGTTATGTCTTTGTACAGCATGGTTTAGGTATGGGTACGGGTACAGATACAGATAGAGGGGGGCCCCAGCTCACCTTTTGCATCAGGGCCCCTGAGCCTTTAGTTACGCCCCTGACTTGTAGATTCATACAAGAGGACAGTAATGAAACGGCGTACCACAACTAATGTCCAGTTTTCATTGTGCAATTGAGTTTTTAACAGGTACATTGTGTTCTCCATAATCAGTAGTATATCCTGACAGTTCCTGGGCTGCAGGTAGCCTGTATTACATCCTATGTATAACTGTAGTTTTATTTTAACAATACTTCACATAATAGTTAATATATCTCGTAAACGTGAGCTAATCCAAGGTTTTCATTGTCATTTTCCAACTCAGCACATCAAAATCATTAAAAATTGGCATATTTCCTTTGTGAAGCAAACGAAACGTGAAAATTTGTTGACCAGCGTCAATGCAAAAATCCAAGGAGATCCAAAGACTTCACTTAGGCTGCGTTCACACCTGTGCTGGGGATTCTACTTTCCTGCTCCATTCGGGAAGCAGGAAAGGTTAATCGCTGTGGCCAAAAGGTTCCGTCTATAGACGAAAAACTGAACAGGGCTGGGCGGGCACATTGACTTTAATGAGGTCCATGTGCCTTCTGCCCAGCTGCCTGGTTTTGGGATGGAGGAAAAAGTGCTGCATGCAGTGTTTTTTCTTCCAGTATTTGCATTGGATCTGCCATGGAAGCTCCAGATGGAGGTTTGATGTAGATGTGAAACCGGCCTTACTTTTTTTCCAATAGTACATATACATATTCATGATGACCCCTACAATACAATAATGGCATCTATAAGGGCAATTTGAAAAAGGGGAGAAAAAAAGGACAATAGAATTGCTTTTTCTACTCCATGCCTTCTCCTGTGAGACTCAGACTGCAGTGTCTATATACAGTAATACATAGAAATTGCCCCAAAAGATGTCCATAGCCTTTAAGACCTTAATGGGATCCTGTCAACACTTTCTAAGCCCCAAAACTGCTGATACCATTAGATAGATGACATAAAATCAGTTTTTAGTAGCAGCACAACTCAGAAAAAGTAGTTTTAATCCATCATGTGCAGCAATGCAAAGTATCCATTGGGCATTCCTTAACCAGTGGAGTGTCTGGAGCTTTTGGCAGTAAACCCTCCAAAACCCCTTTGTTCTGCTCTTGAGTAATAGCTGGTCAGAGACGTAACATGAAGCTTCTGGGCCCCAATGCAAAACCTGTAACAGGGCCACGAACTATAATGCTTTATTCATAGTACTGGGCTCCCTATATGGAGAAGAGAGGCCTTATGGGCCCCCTAAGGCTCCTAGGCCCGGGTGCAACTGCATCCCCTGCATCCCCTATAGTTATGCCAGTGGCTGTGGTAGAGTAATATGACGTGCTATCCAAGGGACAGCCATCTCTCAAGAGTAGGGTGAAGGGGTTTGGCAGGGCTTACTGTCAAAAACTCAGGTGAGCTGACTCACTAGGCTCAGGTGTTTTTGTTTAAGCCCATGAAATCTCGCAGTTTGCTGTGGGATTTCAGGCAGACAGCGGATTTCTGCCCGCAATTACATAGAACAATAGGGTATGCCATGTTTTTTCCCGCACTTGAAGTGCTCGTGAAAAACACCACATGTGAAGGAACCCATTGAAGTCAATGAGTTTTATATGCTGTCCAGATTTTGTGGCCGCAATGGGAGCCGCAAATGTGCTTGTGTGAAGCTGCCCTTAAAGAATAGGTTCTTCAGCATCAGAGGCGTAACTTGAAGCTCCTGGGCCCCAATGCAAAACCTGAAACGGGGCCCTCAACCATAATGCTTTGTTCATAGTACTGGGCTCCCTGTATGGAGAAGAGAGGCCTTATGGGCCCCCTAAGGCTCCTGGGCCCGGGTGCAACCACATCCCCTGCATCCTCTATAGTTACGCCCCTGTTCAGCATCTGCAGTGTGTATCATCCACTCCTGTGTTCAATCTACTGCAAAACAAGGAAAGCAGATCTCATTTACCCCAGAAGCTTTTGAAATGGGTGAAGGTTCTTGATATTATTAATTGACTAAAATGTTACTTACTCTTATTCTTTAATAAGAGGTTCTGCAGCAGATGAGATGTCATAAGGAATAATGTAACTGCTGCTATATATGTTTAAGAATATTAGGCATTGCCTCAAAATTCTGTATCTCCATATCATGATAACACATGTATTAGAAGTATAGGGGTTGGTAAGGCGCCCATGAACATTGTTGCTCCGAAGGCCGAAAAACTCTCCATCTACTCATGGGATGCCGTAAAAACCACAGAGCCCAGAATTCAGATCACAACTACAAGCTTTGTGCAAACAATGAATCAGCAAGTAGTGCCGAAGGATTTCTGCTCTGCCATGCCACTTTTATGCTTACCACCAAGTTTTATTAACCCCTTAGTGACGAAACCTGTTTGCGCCTTAGTGACGGAGCCAAATTTTGGAAATCTGACATGCGTCGTTCAACGTAGCATAACTCCGTAAAGGCTTTACATATCCATGTGATTCTGACATTGTTTTTTCGCCACACGTTGTACTTCATTTACGTTGTAAAAATAGACCGATATCATTTGTGTATATTTATTAAAAGTACCAATATTGGAAAAATTTTGAAAAAATTGTCATTTTTTTACATTTTCAACCGTAATATCTCAAATATGTCCAAACATACTGTACAAATTTTTGATAAGATATGTATTTCCATCTGTTTTCTTTATTCTGAATGCACACTTGAAAAACTTTTGTGTTTTTTTTAACCATTTAGGGCGAGCACCCACTGGCGTTTTTTTACCTGCGTTTTGCGTTTTTCCTGCACAGGCATAGAGATAACATGTGTTCCTGTCCACTGGCGTTTTTTTTGCGTTGCGTTTGCGTTTTTAACATAGGAACTGTCAGTTGCATATGTGTCCTTATTTTTCTCCATGGAAATTAATGGCAAAGCCGCGAAAACGCCGCGAAAAACGCCGCGGAAAAAACGCGGGACACGCGGCGAAAACGCTGCGTTTTTTTCCCGCGGGAAACGCAAACGCAAGTGGGTGCTCGCCCTTAGAGAACGTACAAATTTAACACTACTTTTCAGCATTTTGAGGAGCACTTTGTTTTCCTGCACCAAGCCAAGTTTGCAAAGGCTCATGAGTGTCAGAATAATAGATACCCCCACAAATGACCCCATTTTAAAAACTACACCCCTTAATGTATCCACTGAGGGGTGTCATGAGTATTTTGACCCCACCAGTTTTTTTCAGGAATTAATTCAATTTAGAGGAGAAAAAATAAAATTTCATATTTTTGCAAATATGTCATTTTAAAGACATATTTTTTTCCTATAGAGCCCATGAAAATGAGGATTTACACCCCAAAATGGATACCCCCGTTTCTCCCGTGTTCAGAGACATACCCATTGTGGCCCTAATCTTATGTCTGGATGCACAACGGGGCCCAAAACGAAAGGAGTAGTCGGTGGCTTTCAGAACATAGATTTTCCTTGAGGGAGTTTTAGGCCCCATAGCACATTTGTAGAGCTCTTAAGCGGCCAAAATCAAAGAGAAACCCCAAAAGTGACCTCATTTTGAAAACTAGACCCCTTAACGAATTTATCTAGGGGTGTACTGCCCATTTTGACCCCACAGTTTTTGAATGAATTCAAGCAAAGCAAAAGGAAAAAATTGGGATTTTCGTTTTTTTGTCAATTCTGTCATTTTAAAAACAGCTTTTTTTGTACAGCACACACATGAATGAAGCCTTGCCCCCCAAAATGGATACCCCTGTTTCTCCCAGAATTACGTAATTATGGGTACATGGGGCAATAAAACCGGGTATCCCCCCTCCTCTCATGCTTTTTGGGGGTATTTAGTGACCTCAGTGGCAGGGATTGGGTGTAAAAAGTAGCGTTTCGTGAGTCTCCGTTAGATTGCTGAGGTGCGGCGGTCTCACACAGAAGACGCTCAACAAGCTGCTCCTGGAACTGCAGGAAGGCGAGCATTCCCGGGGCTTCTTGTAAATTGCGTATTACAGGTAGCGGTCTGAATAACGCCGGGCTCACATGGCCGTAGGTGGAATCCGCTTGCGGAGGCCTGCAGCGGATCCCAGCTGTGAGCCCGGCTGTGACCCTGCGTACGGCCACGTAATGTACTGCGCATAACTGCCTATTCCCACAGGCAGTCATTCGCAGTACACTTTTTTTTGTTGTTGTTTGTATTCCCCACACCGTCGCTTAGCAATGACGCGGGTACCAGCAGCCCGTATACAAGGTAGTTGCGTATGGGCTGCGGATATATCCGCGACCATGGAGCACAATGGGCTCTATGTCACGGATATCCGCGGTAAAATATAACCTGCTGCGTTCTCTTTTCTGCGAGTGGATTACACAATTCCAACCCGCTAATGTGAGCGGAATTGTGTAATCCAATGCGATTGATCTGCGTAATACCGTGGATCAGACGCATGCGGAATCCGTAATTCCTATCCGGTCATGTGAGACCAGCCAAAGGTAGATCGCTACCTTTTTTTCACGTGACCGGGGACCGCTCAACGAGGCCACCCGTCACTGCTCCAGGCTCTCGGCGACCGATGGTCGCTGAGAGCAAGGAGATTTTAAGTTTCCTGGGCTCCCCGACTCCTGCGCATGTGTCCGGTGTTTTGCCGGCGGTCGCATGCGCAGAATCCGGGAAAGTTCACAAAAGAAGATTGCGTCGGGGTGCAAATACGGAGGCCTCCGGTAAAAAGTTTCATCTCCTCTCACTGATCGCATCGGTGAGGGGAGATGAACCTTCACCTTTTTTTAACTTTTACGTGATTGCCATTATTCATTGGATAACGGCGAACATGTGACCAGGAACCGCTCACCGCGGCTCTCCGTGAAATCTCCAGGCTCTCGGCTAAGTTTTGTAGCCAGGAGCAGGGAGATTTTAAATTACCACGGCTTTTGCGCATGCGCCTGCCATATTGGCGACGGGCGCGTACGCAGAAGCTGGGGTAAGGTCCGCGGATAAATCCGCGGGCCTTAGGTACGTCATTTCATCCTCCCTCACAGATATGATCCGCAAGCTTTTTTACCTTTTTAAAACTTTTTAAAACTTTTTGCACTTTTTTTTTACTTTTTACCCCTTTTTTATTTTAGTTTTTTACTTTTTGCACTTTTTTTGTTACTTTACATGATCACTGTCATCCATTGGATGACAGTGATCATGTCCCTGGTGACATCCCTCTGCTCCGGGCTACACATGGCAGCCAGGAGCAGAGGAATTTTGAATTTCCCGGGGCTCGAGCCCCTCTGTGCACGCGCTCCATGTCAATCATCGGGCATGCATGCGCAGACAGGGATTTCAGGGCAGCTGAATATCTGTCATTTTACGAACTTTTCTTTACTTTTTTGCGATCGGCGCTATCCATTGGATAGCGTCGATCGCAATATCGGGGGGACTGCCCGCATCCTGGGATTACAGCTCCATGCTGTCGGCTACCTGCGGGCACCGACAGCATGGAGCTGTCACGTCCTCAGGCAAGTAGGCATTAATCCAAAGAGGATGCATAAAACTACTACCCATGGAACTAGAGATGAGTGACACATTGTAAATTATTTTATCAACATTGATTCACCAAGAAGTAGATTTTCTATTACAAAGTCATATTTACTACATATAAGAGAATGGAGGCAGTTTTTCCGGCAGTTTCCAGATGTCCGCATACCATTGCCACCAAAAATTGCTGGAAATCATCGCCGATACCGAAGTTTCTTAAATCCATGCCGGATATAATTCCAGGTGCAGCCCACCTTGTTTACCAGTAACAGGAAGAAGGTGTTTTTCATCATTAACCTCCTCACTAATGAGGCGCTCGCATGGGCCTCACCGTACATAGAGACTAATAGTAATCTGCTTGACACTTTGATGCTGTCATGTCCGTGCGGCACACGAGCACCATGCTCAACACAGACGGGGGATAACATACACACTGAGTAAAAATAGGAAAACACCACACTATGCAGATCAGTAGCACCACTCCATGAGGGGTGGAGCCTGGCCCTAACCTAGCAGGAAGGTGACGGTGACTGCCTAAAGTGGAGTCATCGCTTCAATAGAGGCGGCCCCACTGTCTTCTTCCTGGGCCCTGATTGCCCCTATAGGAACCCCTGGAGAGATGAACTGAAGCCACCAAGCAACAACAATAAGGGAAATTAAAATACAACAGATAGTAAACAATAGAACTTATCTGTATACGTAACAATTCACCCAGCCTAAAGGAACACCAGACTCCAGCCTTTCCTCTAAGGAACTGATTAAGCAGCATTGAGCAAAGGGATGGGTGAGAATATAAAGTTACTCCACACCTGAGGATTGGCAGAGCAATTAGAGAACCCCACCTCCAACCTTCTCCCAGGCATGACTAATCCAGCATGCATTCATGCAACAAAGAGAGACAGCATGAGCAGTCTCTGCACATGGTGCATTGACCCTTGTCCTGCATAACAAGTTGAAAGGTCTTGGCCTGCATCGAGGCCACCATGCCACAATGCTGTCACGACCGTCAAGCCACAACAGATGCCTTCACGACTGCTATGGGTCAAATTTTTAATTTCAATAATTTTTTTATTATGCAGCTTGGTAGTTACATATAAACGAAACATATCTTCACACATTGTTTGTACAGAGTGATTTGGATTACATTTAACTGACATGTATTTCTGCATACATTTAATGTACATAAAACATTAGGTTATATTTCCACCAAATGTGTATCCACACATTCCGCTTGTACTCTGTATGTTGTGTTACATCCCAAACTTAGTTATCTACCTTAACATCGTGCATTGTTTTTTCTTTTTTGTAAACTTCGGGGAAAGGAGTGGGGAGAGGTGTGGGGGAGGGGTGTAAGGGAGTTGTTTAAAGGGGTAGGGGAGGGGGGGGGGGAACTGGGATTCCGGAGGTGCTGTATTTCTTTTTTTTTTTTTTTTTTTTTTTTTTTTACCACAGCTGTTTTATCATTCTGTGCTTTTCCTGGTGAATCTCCTCTCTATCCTATCAGGTGTCGTTGTTACCTCTATTCTGGTATTAATCCCTTTTTCCTGCTCTCCGCCCAAGGTCGCCAGATTTCTTTGTATCTGGTCATTTTGTTTTGTTTTATTGCGTATAGTTTTTCTAATGTATTGTGTTCTTCCAGCAACCTTATGAGATTTTGTATTGTTGGTGTGTTGGTAGTTTTCCAGTTTTTGACTATCAAATATTTCACGCATAATAACATATGGGTTATGAATTTTCTGCTCTGAGGTGGATATTTTTCAACCTCAAGTAATAGGATCGCTGTTTGGGGTTTTATTTGGATTCTAGTTCCCCAAATTTTTTGGATAATTGTAGGGATCGCATTCCATATTGGTCTAAGGCATGGACAGTCCCACATTATGTGCCTCAGAGATCCCTTTGCTTCACACCCTCTCCAGCATTTTCCCGAGGTACCCGGGAACATCTGGGCCAGTTTTAAAGGGGAGTAGTACCACCTTGTTATTGTTTTTTGGTGGACCTCCAGTAATTTGGCGCTTAGGGTACATTTGTATGCCCAGTTGCATGTTTTTTCCCAGTAATCTAGTTGATATGAAATATTTAAGTCTTTTTCCCAGTTGAGTATGTGTATTTTCTTTTGTTTGTTTGGGTCACCTTTCGCTTCTCCATTGTGGATTACATACCATTGCTTTAGCTTATTTTGTGGTAGGTCTTGAGCATAGAGCAGGTCGTAGAGGCTTAGTGGTAGCGTAAGTGAAAGGTTTTTGTTTTCTGATAGATAGCTTTTTATTTGTCTGTATTGAAATGAGTCTCTCTGGGTGAGCTGTGTTTTTTCGCATAATTCGTCGAAGGGCATAATTTTATTATTTCTCAGGATATCTGATATTGATTTTATTCCCTTTTGTCTCCAACTTCTCAACGACACACTTGGAATCAGTACTTCCAGAATCTCTATAGGTATTGGTATTTGTCTTCTTGGGATGTGTAGTTTAGTGATCTCAAGGGAGGCTCGCCATATTTCTATTGATGATTTGATAGGTGGGTGTTCGGGGATTTTCATGTTGGGGTCTACTGCTGCCGCGAGTAGTAATGTGCTAAGGTTTTTCCCTCCCCCCAGAAATCTTTCTATCTCCGGCCAGCTGATGCTTGGTGGTGTGCACCAAGCCCTCAGCTGCTGTGTTATTGTGGCTTTATAGTATGCTGTGAGATTGGGGACTGCCATCCCTCCTTTTCCTCTGGAAGTGTAAAGTATTGATGCTGCTATTCTTGATCTCTTTTTTTTCCAAATGAATGTTAGCATTTGTTTCTGTAGAGTGTTTAGAAGACCCTGGGGTATGGGCATTGTCATTGTTCTGAAAATATAGAGAATTTTTGGTAAAACCATCATCTTGTAGAGCACAACTCTTCCCAACCACATGGGTTCTGCTTTTTCATAGTTATCTAGTTCTTTCTGGAGAGAGGTGATCATTGGGGCCAGATTGGTTGTTGGCATTTTGCTTAGCGGAGTTGTGAGTTTGAGCCCCAAGTATGGAATTTCCTCAGTGTCCCAGGAATATGGGAATTCTTCCCGTATTATTTGTTTTGTACCTTTGTTTATATTTATTCCCAGTAATTGGGACTTGTGTGAGTTGATTTTATAGTATGATACTCGGCCAAAGTCTTTAATATTTTTTGTGATAGCTCTGAGGGAGGTGAGTGGGTGGGTCATAATTAGTGCCACATCGTCGGCAAATAGGCCAATTTTGTGTTGGCGTAGCGGAAGGGGTATGCCTCTTATTTCTGGATCCATTCTTATTTTTTCGGCAAATGGCTCTATTGTAAGGACGAACAGCAGTGGGGAAAGGGGGCACCCCTGTCGTGTGCCGTTGGTAATAGTGAAGCTATTAGATAGAGTTCCGTTTGTCAGCACTTTCGCTGTTGGCGATGAGTACAGCGCCCGCATAGCTCTGAGTATGTTGCCCTGAAATCCGAATTTCTCGAGCGCTGCAAACGCGTAACCCCAATGTATCCTGTCGAACGCCTTCTCCGCATCCAACGTTAGGAGCAGAGAAGGCGTTCGCATCCCCTCCGCCGCCGCTAAAAGATCCACAATCCTCCTCGTACCATCTGATGCTTGTCGGCCCATAGTAAAGCCGACTTGATCGCTATGCACCAAGTTGGGTATGAACTTCATTATTCTTTGGGCCAGTATTTTCGCGTATATTTTGGTGCCGCTGTTAAGTAGTGATATTGGCCTATAGTTGGCCGGGAGGGAGGGGTCCTTATCCGGTTTTGGTATTGTGACTACTGTCGCTTGTAGCATTTCTGTAGGTAGTTTTCCCACTTCCATGGCTGTGTTAAATGTCCTGGCCAAATATTTAGACAGCTCCTTTCCAAAGAGTTGATAGTACTCGTTGGAATACCCGTCGGGTCCTGGGGCTTTTTCTTTTTTTAGTGTTTTAATTGTTTGGAGTATTTCCTGAGTGGAAATTGGGGTATTAAGTTCTTCTAGCTGTTCTGTTTCAAGTGTTGGAAGGGAGATATCCTTTAGGTAATTTTGTATGTTTGGTTGAGTGGTTTTGCTATCTTCTTTTAGATTATAAAGTTTTGCATAAAACTTTGAGAATTCTTCTGCTATACCCTGTGGGCTGCTTGTTTTTTGTTTTGTGTCTGGGTTTATGATGAACGGGATTCTGGCTTTTATCCGTTTTTGTTTGACTTTGTGGGCCATGTATTTGCTAAGTTTGTTGTTATCCGTATAATAAGTGGTTTGATATGTTCTAAGATGTTTTTCGTGGTCTAGCATTAAATGGTCCCTGAGTTCCTGTCTAGTTCTCAGAAGTTTTCGGTGAGTTTCTTCCGTTGGGTTTTGTTGGATGGAACACTCTAGTTCTTTTAATTGGGTGAGTAGGTCATCTAATTTTTTCCTTTTCTCTTTTTTATGTCGAGAGCCTTGCTGAATCATCAGCCCCCTTATCACGGTTTTGTGGGCGATCCATAGCGTATGTGAAGTTACTTCCGGAGTGTCATTTATTGCGAAATATTCATTGATTGCATTTCGTATTTGGGTGTTGTAAGGGTCAACTTTCATCAGGTAGCTATTGTTTCGCCAAATTTTTTGGAGATGTTCGTCTTTGGATAGTCTCAGGTTTAGAAACACTGGCGCATGGTCTGACCATGATGTAATGCCGATCGTGGCTGACCTTGCTCTTGGGAGGAGGAAAAAGTCCGTCAAGAACATGTCAATTCTAGTGAAAGTTTTATGTCTCATGGAATAGAAAGAATATTCTCTCGAGTTTGTATTGAGACATCTGAATACATCGTACAATTCCTGTCTTAGTATCCATGAAGATAGCGTAGGAGCGTTTAGTCTTGCTCTGCTATTGGTGTCTAGTGTTTTGTCGATAATTATATTAAAGTCGCCACATAGTAAAAGTTGACCCTTTTGACATTTTTTGACCTTTCGCATAATTTTATTTAAAAAATTTATTTGGGAAGAGTTCGGCGCATAAATGTTAACCAGTGTCATTAAACATCCATTAATATCGCATATTAGAATTATAAATCTCCCTTTTTCGTCTATCACAGATTTATGCAGTTTAAATTCTAACGAGTCCCCTATTGCTATGAGGACTCCTGCTTTCTTTTTTTCTATGTTAGACATGAATATCTCTGGGTACCTGGGGTGCGTAAATTTAGGGTGTTTCCCTTTTACAAAATGAGTCTCCTGAAGGCACAGGATGTCTGCTCGGACTGCTAAAGCATCCCTCCACAGTGAGGCTCTCTTGTAAGGGGAATTAAGTCCCCTAACATTAAGTGACATCAGTTTTGTGTCCATTGTGCAAGTTTTTTACCTCGCTTCAGTAGGGCATGAGTGTTTTTTTTCTTTTTCTTCATGTGGTCGGATGTGAGAAGGGTTTCTTTTTTTTGTATCTCTTCTTCTGCTTGTTTTAGCGGTAGTTGATGCAGATTCTGTCTTGAAATGATCCTCCGTTTGGGGGGATGGTGAGGAGGGAGGGGGGGGGGAATCTTGCTTCCGAAGAGTAGGTGTTACTGTGGGTTGAAGGGGGAAAAAGAGGGATAACCTAAACAAAGGGGAAAGAAACAAATTCAAGGTGGTTAGAGCGACGGCTGCCCCTCCTGGACCCATCTCTGTCCACGTCAGGGGGCCGATACTTCTTGTGGGGGGAAACAGTCCAGCCAATGTGGGTATTCGGCATCCGTCGTGTTGGCTAGAGGAGAGGTTCTGAAATTTGAAGAGGTTACGAACAAAACTTTTGAGGCTTTTCCAGCTTCTGAATTATAAGAGTGGAGCGGTTGCTGTTAATTCAGCGTTTGGGTACTTTTTCCCACTCCGTGCTTAGCTGCGCTGGGGGGTTCGGGCTATCTGTTGTGAGACCCCATCTGCTCAGTAGTTGCTGTGCTTCTTCTGTTTTTTGCACTACATATGTTTTCCCATTTCTTGTAATGATTAGTTTGGTCGGGAAGCCCCATTTGTATAGGATCTTGTTGTCTCTCAATAGTTGTGTGATGTTTCTGTACTTCCTTCTGTTTTGCAAGGTGACTTGGGAAAGGTCTATGAACAGCTTTATATGCTCATAGGGCGCAGGGAGGGTTGCATTCTTTCTCGCTTCATAGAGCAGGGCTTCTTTTACATGGAAGAAGTGGATTCTTATAATTGCGTCTCTGGGCAGGTGGTCTGGGATTGCTTTCGGGCGAGGAAGTCTATGCGCCCTGTCAATAATTCTTTCTTCCTCTGAGGTGTTTGGTAGGATATGTTTTATTAACTTCTGGATATACCCTTTAAGCTCAGATTGTGGGACTGTTTCAGCAATTCCTCGAATTTTTAAATTATTTCGCCGATTCCTGTCCTCAATATCTGCTACTTTACTTTTAAGGGCTTCGAGTTCCTCTTCCAAACCATAGTGTGCGTCTATCAATTTGTTGTGAGAAGAGGTGATTTCATCAAATTTATTTTCCATATGATCCACTCTTGTGCCCAGATCATTTATTGAAGAGTTTAGGGCTGCTGTTGCAGACACCAAGTCCTTTTGTAGGGACCCCCTTAATGCCACTATCATTCGTTTTATAAATATTTCTGAAGCTGCTTGCTCTGTGCAGCTCATACTTAATATTGCATCATCAGTTTCTACAGCTACTGCTGTTATTTCAGCATTGTGGGTGACTTGAGGCTCTTGTTCTGCTGGTGACAATGTGCTATGGGCGTTTGCTTCTGCTACCCCTTGCTGGTTTTGTTTCTGGGGCGCGGGAACTTTATTTAATGCAGGCGTTTCAGGCGCCATCTTGGGTGTCCCTGCTCGCTCCTCCGCAGCTCTTTTCTGGGGATTTGTTGGTGGGATAGTGGTGGGGGATCCCTTACCTTTTCCACTCTGAGAGATGCTTCCTCCAGCTGCCGCTCCGGTCACCGCTCCGGTCACCGCTCCGGTCGAGGTCCGCTGTTCCCGCTTGTCAGCGTCTCTCTGTTCTCCTCCTTCACTCGATCGGGCTGAAAAGAACGAGGTGAGTCTCTGGGGCCCCGTTTTTGCTCTCCTCCGTGCTGCCATCTGGATTAGGCTTCTGCTGGGTGTAATAGCGCTGTGTCTCTCCTCTTTCTGTTGCTTTTGGTCGCTTTGTATTGCCGGATTCCACGGAGCTTAAGGATATGTGACTGCTCCGGTCTCCATCTAGGCCACGCCCCCCTATGGGTCAAATTTTTGATGATCTGAACCGCTGTGCCACAGCTGAAGGGAGGTTACATAACCTACACCAGGGGCAACGTTCTGTTGCAGTGTATACAGCAGAATTTTGTTGCTGGGCAATTGATACCACATGGAATCTGGCTGCACAACAGAGCCAATTTCGTCGGGGATTATCGGAGTGGGTAAAGGATGAACTTGCCAGAGTGGAGACTCCTGACAACCTAGAAGACTTCATTCAACTCTGCATCCAAATTGACCAGAGACTTTCCAAATGGCGAAAAGAGAGACTGCGGGGTTGGAGCACTTACACCCCTTATTCCTTCAGCCAATCCACCTTGAATCTTGCACCGAGGACTGAAGCCGCACCAGAAACGATGCAGGTCAATGTCATCCACAAACCCCTTTCCACCACTGAAAAGGAAAGACACTGTGTTGATAATCTGTGCCTTTATTGTGGAAACTCAGGACATTATGCTTTAAACGGTCCAAACAAGTTCCAAAGGGCTCTCGCCATAGCCAACGTCAAGGCCACAACCCATCTAGCCATCAGGGAACAAGGGAATGTCACCAAACACACCTTTGCACCAGTAATTGAAGACGGTGTGAAAACCCTTCCTCCGATCGACCATTTTGTTTTCCCAATAGAGATCTTCACCGGAGCTCAGGTGACGCAGTGTTCAGCAATGCTGGATTCTGGAGCAGGAGTAAACTTTATGGACATTGCAACCAGACCTAAGCCCATACCAATTAAAATGGAAACCATGGATAAGTCACCCTTGTACTTGGGACCTGTCACACAGGAGACAGTCAAATTGGAGCTCCACATAAAATCGGACCATCAAAAGACGATCAGCCTCCAGCTCGTTTCATCCCCTACATTTCCGGTGATTCTCGGGATTCCTTGGTTCTCTGCTCACAATCCCTCTATCAACTGGGAATCAAGAACCAAGGTTTCCCTTCAGAATTTTGTAAGGAGAATTGCCAGGTAGCACCATCCACTAATGAACCAGTGCAAGACCCCACCGATGATCAATAGGACTTTGGGAAGTTACCGGTTTATTACCACATGTTCAAGGATGTCTGCAGCATGTTATCGGCCATACGACTGTCCTATTGAGCTGCTCCCTGGATCTTCTATTTCATTTGGGTGTATCTACAACTTCGCAGAACCAGAGTTAGGGTCTCTTCAGGAACATTTGGATGAGGATCTAAAAATCCAACCATCTTCCTCCCTGGCAGGAGCACCCATTTTCTTTGTTAATAAGAACGACTCTACTCCTCGGCCATGCATTGACTACCGGGAGCTAAACAAGATTACTGTTAAGAACAGCTATCCTCTCCTGTTAATTCCAGAACTCCTGGAGAGGCTTCGGGCAGCCAAGGTCTTTACTAAACTAAACTTCAGAGGAGCATATAATATAGTATGGATTCGCCCCATAAATGAAGGGAAGATGGCTTTTAGAACAAGATATGGACATTTTGGATCTCTAATGACGTCATTCAGTCTCTGCAATGCTCCCACTACCTTCCAGCACTTCACCAATGATGTATTTTGAGACCTTTTGGACCAATTCATAGTGGCATATCTTGACGATATTCTCATTTTCACTGAGAACTTGGAGGAACATCGCAAGCACGTTTGGGTAGTCTTGGAGCGACTCCAAAGGAGGTTAAAGGAATGTAAGTTGGAACAGACCCAAATACAATTTCTGGGATACATTATCTCCCAGAGGGCTTAAGTATGGATCCCAGCAAGATTAACATCATCCTGGATTGGCCTATTCCAAAAAATTTGAAGTAAGTACAGCGCCGGATTGGATTCGCGAATTTCTACAAAAAATTTATCAAAGACTTCTCAAAAGTTATCTCTCCCATCACCTCCCTTATGAAGAAAACACACGTTTTCCTGTTCCCCAGAGGCACAAATCGCTTTTAAGAAACTAAAGACTCTATTTACTTCAGCACCAATACTGATCCACCCAAACCCAGAGTTGCCTTTTGTCATAGACGTGGACACCTCCGACTCCGTGGTGGGAGCCATTCTGTTACAACAAATGGGAGATAAAATGCAACTACAACCTTGTGCATTTACATCCTACACGTTATCACCCATAGAGAAAAACTACGATGTTGGGAACAAAGAGCTTCTGGCCATCAAAGTAGCTTTCACCAAGTGGAGACACCTGTTGGAAGGAGCCCATTATCCAGTGACGGGTATTACTGACCATAAAAGTGTTGAGTTCCTCCGCACTGCCAAGAGGTTATCTGCGAGACAAGCACTATGGGCCTTGTTCTGCTTTAGGTTTAATTTCATTGTGTCCTACTGCCCCGGTTCCCGAAATAGCAAAGCAGATGCATTGTCCAGGATATGTACAGAGTCTGAAGAGAGGGAAAATGAAGATGACACAATTCTGTCCCCAAAAAATGTTTTGGGCATCTTACACTCAGAAGACTTCCTAACAAAGCTTAAGGGAGGATACGAAAAGGACTCGTTTTTGAGTCGTCCTTCTAAGGATGTGAAGCTTTACTTTACAGAAGGGCTTTGGAAGTGACAACCCCGAATGTATGTTCCTGAGGCTGGTCGACTCAAAGTCCTTAAATTAGTCCACGATTCCAAGCTGGCCAATCACCTGGGGATCACAAAGACTTCAGAACTTCTACTTTGTTTCTTCTGGTGGCCTGACTGCAGGAGGAATGTGAACAAGTATGTTCTCTCTTGCAAGGTATGTGCTCAGAACAAGACACCACAAGCTCACCTTCTAGGGTTGCTATAGCCCTTTCCAGTCCCATCCAGACCCTGGGGATCTATATCCATTAATTTTGTAGTGGATCTGCCCCCCTCAAAAAGGGACGACTACTGTCCCCTGTGGTCGTGGATCGACTTACGAAGATGGCCAACTTAATCCCCATAGAGAAAATTCCAGACGCTTAACACACCACGGAGTTGATGATCCAGGAAGTTTTCCGATTACATGGAATTCCGAATGATGTGGTCTCTGACAGAGGCATCCAGTTCGCTTCAAAGTTCTTGAGACATTTTGGCATGGCTCTGGGTATTACCGTAAATCTTTGCTTTGCTTTTCACCCGCAGTCTAACAGCCAGACGGAAAGAACAAATCAGACTCTGGAGCAATATCTCTGCTGCTTTATCTTCCATCTACAGGATGACTGGGTGGATTATTTGTCAACAGCAGAATTCACCAAAACAATGCTCAACTCAGTTCAACTGCCCAGAACCTGTTCTATTTCAACTATGGTACACACCCCTTCTTTATTCCTGGCCTCCCTATCAACACTCCGGTCTCAATGGTTAACCATAGACTGACGGCATTAGCAGAAATGCAGAAGCAACTAAAAGAAACCTTACAGGAAGCCCAGAATACCTATAAGAAGGCATCTGACCACCATCGCAAAACAGCACCTACCTTTAAAGTTGAAGAAAAGGTGTGGTTAGCCTCCAAGAACCTGAAGGTCCACATACCCTCTCCTAAGCTTGGGGAAAGATTCTTAGGACCTTTCCCAATTGCAGCAAGGGTCAGCCAGGTGGCATTCCGAATGAAGCTTCCGGGCAGCCTAAGGACTTACCCCGTCTTTCACGTTTCCCTACTGAAGCCATTTTATGAGAATACTTTTGTGGGAAGACATCAACCGCCTCCCCCTCCTGTGAAAGTTCAGGGCCAGGACGAGTTTGTGGTAGAGTAGATTCTTGACTCCAGACTTCAGAGAGGTAAAATACAGTACCTTGTGAAGTGGCAAGGGTATTGGCAAGAAGAGAACTCCTGGGAGCCAGAGAAAAATGTGCATGCTCCCAGGCTCACAACGGAGTTTCACAGATAATACCCAGGGAAACTGGTACCTGGGATGTCCAGAGGCCATCCTCAAAGAGGGGGCTACTCTCAGGGCTCGCACCCACAACCTCTTGTGTTCCAGTTGGCAGCCCTCTCTGCTAGTCTATTCAGGACTTGGACAGTTCCCTTGCTGAAACCTGGTCCTGATCCTGCCCCTGTTCCTGATTACATTTCCTATATAAGCCTAGCCCTGCCACTCATTCAGTGCATGATTATTATGTTCCACCACCTTGATCAAGCTTCTCTTCCTCCGGCTCCTCTACGAAATACCGATACCTACTACTGCTGACCTTTGGCTTCCGTTGACTACGCTTCCATCTCATCCCATTTGTACTGCATATCGATACCTCCTGCTGCTGACCTTTGGCTTCCACTGACTACACTTACATCTAATCAATTTGTACTGCATACCGTGACTTCCCGATTCTGACTACTCTCTTGGCTACTAGACCTGCGGCTCCAATCCGGCATCAGTAAGACACGACAGTTGATCTGCAATACTCTATGATTTATTCAGAACCAGCTCTTGCATATTGGTGTTGAGCCTTAGTATTTTTCTCCTGGGTTCAAATCTGACCAAGGGCAATATCTGCATGGGGTTCATATGTTCTTCTCAGGTATATTCATCATTACACCGTTGGATTACTCCCAGAGCAATCAGTGACATCATAGAGTGAATCATGTGACCCACTAGAGTGCAGAGCACTCATTCTCCAGCAGAAGCAATGATGTACAACTCTAGCATCAGCAGCCAGATCACACATCATGTGACCAGAAGTTTAAAGCAAATATAACTCAGGATAGGTCATCACTAGTTGATCGGTGGGTTCAGCCACTTGGGATCCCTGTCGATCACCTGATTGAAGAGGCCATGGCACTCCAGTGAGAGCCATTGCCTCTTCTCAGGCCAGTGACATCACAACATTCATTCATTAAATGGCCTGACAGCTACAATACCAGGCACAGCCACTATATAATGAATGGCGTGTTGCTTGGTGTGGACTGAAGTGACAGTGGCACACACCGAGCACCTTCGTCACTTCAATCAGCTGATCGTGGGAATCAGGAGCAACAGACCCCACCCATCAACTATTGATGACTGATCTTGAATAATCATCAGAGAAATGGCTTCTGACTTGTACTGGCTCTGCTTCTGCATCCATGTAAATGCTGCAGAACTGTCCGTGCGAGATAAATTAGATCACAGATACTGTACTGGGCGCTGCCATTTGGATGCTCTACTTTCATCCCACTATGATCCATGGAGTGTTCTCCAGTAATAGTAAACAGCCAGAGCTTTGGGCTTCAGAGTGACTTCCTTCTTGCCCCCTAGAGTCAAGCTTCCTCTGCCCAACTCCTTTTTTATGTGTATATCTTGTTTATTTCATTCTTGTATTTTACATTTTTCTTTATCATCATAGCAGACGGTTTCCTTGCAATGTGTTTTATTCCAAGTTGGGAGGCGTATCATCTCTCCTTAAGGGGAGCACCAAGAAGGTGAGTGAGAAGACTTATAAGGCCATCCATGCTCCTTCATGTTATTACACATCCACCCTGCTGGGAGCCTTTGGGGTATTTGGGTAAAGTTTAAATTTGAACAGCTTGCAAATTAAAGTCCACATATCTTCAGATGATGTCTTGTAGGGATATTGTAACAAATATAAAAATATTAAGATTAGAAATGAGCCAGCATACTCGCTAAGGACAATTACTCGATCGAGCATTGCCCTTAGCGAGTACCTGCCCGCTCGGAACAAAAGGTTCGGCTGCCGGCGCGGGTGACAGGTGAGTTGCGGCAGTTAGCAGGGGGGAGAGAGGGAGAGAGAGATCTCCCCTCCGTTCCTCCCCGCTCTCCCCCGCCGCTCCCCGCCCGCTGCTGGCAGCCGAATCTTTGCTCCCGAGCGGGCAGGTACTCGCTAAGGGCAATGCTCGATCTCGTAATTGCCCTTAGCGAGTATGCCTGCTCATCTCTACTTTTTCTACTAATAAATGCTGTGGCCGACCCCCAGCGTCATCCCAACCTGATGTGCGTAACTCCGTTCATTGGAACGTTCAATACTTGTTAATGTCACTTTGGTTTTATGTATTTCTAGTAACCTGGACTACAGAATAGCTTTACCTGCAAGCTAAGAGCAACTGCTCCAACTACCAGTTCATGTAGCAAAAGGGAGTTATGCTGGACTTCATTATTAAATCACAGCTTTTTTCTCACGATTTTGAGCGTCAGCTTTGCTTTTTCTCGCAAAAACTTCGCTGCCACTTGCGATTTTCTTTCGCGTTTTTTTCACGTGATTTTTTAGCATGAGAGTCAATAGGATTTTCTAATGTTAAAAACTAGAGATGAGCGAACGTACTCGGTAAGGGCGATTTCGCAATCGAGCACTGCGATTTTCGAGTACTTCACTACTCGGGTGAAAAGTACTCGGGTGCGCCGGGGGTGAGCGGGGGGTTGCAGAGGGGAGTGGGGGGGGGGGGGGAGAGGGAGAGAGGGCTCCCCCCTGTTCCCTGCTGCTACCCCCCGCTCCGCCACGCCCCCCGGCACACCCGAGTACTTTTCACCCGAGTAGTGAAGTACTCGAAAATCGCGGTGCTTGATTGCGAAATCGCCCTTACCGAGTACGTTCGCTCATCTCTATTAGAAACACATCGCATGAAAATTGCAAGTTTGTGCTTTTGCAATGCGATAAAAAGGAGGCATGGAGAAAAAAACAAAAAACGCAAAACACTGAAAAATAGGGCATGCTGCGATTTTTTTAATTTTATCCTCTCAACATCGCATGAGTGAAAACATCACAAATGTGAAGAACACCATTGAAAATCATTGGTTTCATAATTCTGTGCTTTCATTCACTCTTGCATCGCGCGATTGTATCACCAGTGTGAAGGCACCCTAATGGTTTGTACAATATAAATGGCGCGCTCTATCTTTCTGTGATGTGCGATTTTTTTTAACCTCCCATGTTTCCCTATGGAGCCTGCTTTTTATCGCATCGCAATGCGAACTTGCATTGCGCTTTTAACATCAGAGAGTCCTATTAACTTTCACGATAAAAAATCATGCGTTTTGTTGACAGGTGGCAGTGATACGATGCCAGAGCATTAAAAAAAATCACGGTAACAAAAATGCAATTTTGCAGTTTTTTTCTTGTAGCAAAATCGTGATTGCCCGTGCGGAACTTGTCTTATACAGGCAGATAAATTGTTCCGTCGCAGGTCGTTCGGTTCTCTGCACCAGTGAATAGAATAATAAGACATTGGTGGAGAAAAAGTCCCTCTGTACGGTAGGTGCGGACGACCCCCAAGTCCCTCAGTACGGTAGGAGCAGTCGATCCCCAAGTCCCTCTGAACGATAGGAGCGGCTGACCCCCAAGTCCCTCTGTATGGTAGGAGCAGACGACCCTGAAGTCCCTCAGTACGGTAGGCGCAGACGACCCCCAATCCCTCTGTACAGTAGGAGCGGCTGACCCCCAAGTCCCTCAGTACATTAGGAGCAGCCAACGCCCAGTCTCTCTGTACATAGGTGCGTCCGACCCCCAAGTCTCTCTGTATGGTAGGAGCAGCCGATCCCCAAGTCCCTTTGCATGATTGGAGCAGCCAACCCCCAAGTCCCTCTGTACAGTAGGCGCGGATGACCCCCAGTCCCTCTGTACAGTAGGAGCGGCTGACCCCCAAGTCCCTCTGTACAGTAGGAGCGGCTGACCCCCAAGTCCCTCAGTACATTAGGAGCAGCCAACCCCCAGTCCCTCTGTACAGTAGGAGCGGCTGACCCCCAAGTCCCTCTGTACAGTAGGAGCGGCTGACCCCCAAGTCCCTCAGTACATTAGGAGCAGCCAACCCCCAGTTCCTCTGTATAGTAGGCGCAGCCGCCCCCTAGTCCCTCTGTACAGTAGGAGCGGCCGACCCCCAGTCCCTCTGTACAGTAGGCACGGTCGACCCCCAAGTCTCTCAGTACAGTAGGAGCAGCTGACCCCCAAGTCCCTCAGTACAGTAGGAGCAGCCAACCCCCAGTCCCACTGTACAGTAGGCGCGGCCGACCCCCAGTCCCTCAGTACAGTAGGAGTAGCTGACCCCCAAGTCCCTCAGTACAGTAGGTGCGTGCAACCCCCAAGTCCCTCAGTACATTAGGAGCAGCCAACGCCCAGTCTCTCTGTACATAGGTGCGTCCGACCCCCAAGTCTCTCTGTACGGTTGGAGCAGCCGATCCCCAAGTCCCTTTGTATGATTGGAGCAGCCAACCGCCAAGTCCCTCTGTACAGTAGGCGCGGACGACCCCCAGTCCCTCTGTACAGTAGGAGCGGCTGACCCCCAAGTCCCACTGTACAGTAGGAGCGGCTGACCCCCAAGTCCCTCAGTACATTAGGAGCAGCCAACCCCCAAGTCCCTCTGTACAGTAGGAGCGGCTGACCCCCAAGCCCTCTGTACAGTAGGAGCGGCTGACCCCCAAGTCCCTCTGTACAGTAGGAGCGGCTGACCCCCAAGTCCCTCTGTACAGTAGGCGCAGCCGACCCCTAATCCCTCTGTACAGTAGAAGCGGCCGACTCCTAGTCCCTCAGTACAGTAGGCACGGTCGACCCCCAAGTCCCTCAGTACAGTAGGAGCTGCTGACCCCCAAGTCCCTCAGTACAGTAGGTGCGTGCAACCCCCAGTCCCTCAGTACAGTAGGAGCAGCCAATGCCCAGTCTCTCTGTACATAGGTGCGTCCGACCCCCAAGTCTCTCTGTATGGTAGGAGCAGCCGATCCCCAAGTCCCTTTGTATGATTGGAGCAGCCAACCCCCAAGTCCCTCTGTACAGTAGGCGCGGACAACCCCTGTCCCTCTGTACAGTAGGAGCGGCTGACCCCCAAGTCCCTCTGTACAGTAGGAGCGGCTGACCCCCAAGTCCCTCAGTACATTAGGAGCAGCCAACCCCCAAGTCCCTCTGTATAGTAGGAGCAGCTGACCCCCAAGTCCCTCTGTACAGTAGGAGCGGCTAACCCCCAAGTCCCTCAGTACATTAGGAGCAGCCAACCCCCAGTCCCTCTGTACAGTAGGAGCGGCCGACCCCTAGTCCCTCAGTACAGTAGGCACGGTCGACCCCCAAGTCCGTCAGTACAGTAGGAGCAGCTGACCCCCAAGTCCCTCAGTACAGTAGGTGCGTGCAACCCCCAGTCCCTCAGTACAGTAGGAGCAGCCAACCCCCAGTCCCTCTGTACAGTAGGTGCGGCCGACCCCCAGTCCCTCAGTACCGTAGGAGCAGCTGACCCCCAAGTCCCTCAGTACAGTAGGTGCGTGCAACCCCCAGTCCCTCTGTACAGTAGGTGCGGCCGACCCCAAGTCCCTCTGTATGGTAGGTGCAGCCGACCTCCAGTCCCTCTGTACGGTAGGTGCGGCCGACCTCCAGTCCCTCTGTACAGTAGGTGCGGCCAACCTCCGGTCTCTCTGTACAATAGGAGCAGCTGACCCCCAGTCCCTCTGTACGGTAGGTGCGGCCGACCCCAAGTCCCACTGTACAGCAGGTGCAGTCGACCCCTAAGTCCCGCAGTTCCTAGCTGGGTAAACATTTAAGCCACAAATGTCACAATGGCAGAAACAGTTTGGGTTTGTGGCGCAACCTACAAGAGTATCTAATCAAACAAAATAGTTAGTTGCCAAACTTGTTTGTTTGTTTATAAACCCGGCATGTAAACACATTTGGAGGTCAGTAGACCCTTTTCTCAGTACTTACTGGCTGCACACGGCTGGATGCTGATGGCTGTCAGGCCTCTTTCACAGGGGCTACAAAACGCATGTTCGTAAAACTCATGATTTTAAATGGGTCTCACAAACATGTGATGTTGTGAGATAAAACAAATCGTGGCGTGCCCTATCTTTCTGCGATGTGCGATTTCTTTCTCTCTCCAATGTTTCTTTATGGAGCCTCCTTGGTTATCGCATCACAAAACACAAACTTGCGATTTTTGTGCAATACGTTTTTAACATTAGAAAATCCCATTGACTTACGCAATTTAAAAAATTGTGCAATTTAATTGCGGGTAGCGGCGATGCAATGTGCATGGAAATCATCTCAAGAGAAGGCATCGCTGACGCTCAAAAATCACGGGAACAAAGATGCGGTTTTGCTGCGACTTTCTGGCAGCAAAACCACGATCGCCATTGTGAAGGAGCCCTTAATTTAATTTCACTCTCACATGAATGTCATAGAAAGTGAATTAACGCATCAGTATGTTTGTGAACTGCAGGAGACTCCATGGGGATGTGGCATCGAGGTCAGGTTTAAATCAGCAATCACAGTGCTACAGCCAACATGCAATCCACTGACCCCCACAAGCGTAACGCTATGGCCAATCACTGGCCTCAAAGTTAGCACCACTGAAGCCATTGTGTGGTCATGAGCCTAGACAGAACGTGACCGTACTATCGGCAAGCATACAAGCCCTAGAGTAGAGCAGCGAAGGCGCAGAACAGGTGAGTACAGCGCCATTTATTATTTTACATCTCGTGTAGGGAAGAAAAAGGTAGCACCAGAAAATTCCTTTAAAATCTTAAAGTTTGGGAAAGTTTTATTGTATTCTGAAAACGTACCACTAGATGGCAGTAGAGACTAAAATATGAAAAATGTCACATAAATATGGCCAAAATTACCATAAACTGTATATTTATGTCTTTATAGTAGAACTTCCCAATCTTTTTCAACCTGCCAGAACATGTTGAATCTCCTGGGAGTCACCATTGATTGTAACCCCGTAGCAATATAATATAAATAACCTCAATGTAAAATTAGCCTTCTGAACCCAATTTGTAGTCAGAAGAGTCAATGATGTTTCAGTGTTATTAGTACATGTGGATCTGACCGCCTCTTACAGTTCTTCATTGGTTGTTGGGACTGTACTACCGGGTGAGGCAGGGTCTCCATACAGTCTGCATACAGGCTTAGGGTGGCTTACCACGAGCGTGTGCGTACATAGGTGTAACATGTGCATACATAGGTGCGTACATATGCACACAGCTGCTGCCAGTGGCTCCATTGAAGGCAATGGTCTGCCGGCACCCCGTAATTTATTTTTTAGGGAAGAGCTTTAAATATAAGCCCTTCCCTGAAAAACAAACATTTTAGTGTAAAAAAATAAATAAAAAGATACTTACCTGTCTGCGCGTCCCTTGCGGGAACACACGTGGTTCTCATTAGGCTAATAAGCTATTTAAATCCCTGCGGTGGGGCGAGGTGTTGCGTGCCCATGTGAACATGCCCTGTGTGAGCAAAAAGTACAGAAAAATGCACCAATACACAAGCAAAAGTGCCTCTTTCTCGGCACGAATGCATTGCTTTGAAGCACGAGTGATTACATATGCTTCCAGCGGAGGGAGCCCTTAGGGCCCTTCTACGCAAAGCGATTATCGTTTGTACGAGGAGTGACGTCATCGCTAGCTCGTTCGCTCTTGTGTCAGCTGATTATACAGCAGATACATCGTTGGCTCGTTCAAACGAGAGTCATTCAGTTGTTCCCATTCACTGTATAAGTGACTGAGAACGCTGAAGGGGTGCTGCTTAACCCGAACTGTTAGTTAGAGTGCCAACAATGGTTTTTATGCCTGCAGAAAAGGAATGATGAGCGAAAAGCGAAAGATTCTCATTCGCTGTTTGATCGTTGGTTCCCGGTTATTGTTCACTTTCTCTCGTTTGACTGATAATTAGAGATGAGCGAACGTACTCGTCCGAGCTTGATATTCGTGCGAATATTAGGGTGTTCGGGATGCTCGTTACTCGTAACGAGTGCCACGCGGTGTTCCGGTTACTTTCAGTTTCCTCTCTGAGACGTTAGCGCGCTTTTCTGGCCAATTGAAAGACAGGGAAGGCATTACAACTTCCCCCTGTGACGTTCAAGCCCTATACCACCCCCCTGCTGTGAGTGGCTGGGGCGATCAGATGTCACCCGAGTATAAAAGTCGGCCCCTCCCGCGGCTCGCCACACATGCCTTGTGAGTTAGCTGAGGGAAAGTGCTGCTGCTGGTGCTGCTGTAGGGAGAGCGTTAGGAGTCAGTGTAGGCTTCAAGAACCCCAACGGTCCTTCTCAGGGCCACATCTACTAGTGTGCAGTACTGTGTTAGCACTGTATTTTTTTTTTTTTTTTGTCCAAAATTGGATCTGCAGAGCATTGCGCCCAGCAATAGGGACAGAAGTGAGGGTTAGGCAGGGAGAGTGTTAGGAGTTAGTGTAGGCTTCAAGAGCCCCAACGGTCCTTTCTAGGGCCACTTCTATCCGTGTGCAGTACTGTCCAGGCTGCTGTTAGCAGTGTTGCATTTTTTTTTCTTTTCTCAAAACCGGCTGTGCAGAGCATTGCGCCCGGCATTAATACTACAGGGATAGAATTGTGTAGGCAGGGCCAGAAGACATTTATTATTCATTGAATATACGCAGTGGGGTCTTCCCTTTGCTAAAAAGGAAAAAAATTATATTTGGCCTGCCTGTGTCAGTCCTAAGGTCTCCGTGTACGTGTGTGCTGCGTGGACAACGTACAAAAATCAGACGCAACCAGCTACGCTTTACTGCAGGCTTGCGCCATTGTCTTTCCTGACTGGCAAATACCTGCTCTGCTAGAGTTAATAACTCTGCTACACTATACTTGTGTGACACTTTTTGAGGGCCACACCACAGATATTAAACTTCTTGTTCATTGAATATACGCAGTGGGTGCTTCCCTAAGCTAAAAAGGAAAAGAAATTATATTTGGCCTGCCTGTGTCAGTCCTAAGGTCTCCGTGTACGTGTGTGCTGCGTGGACTACGTACAAAAATCAGACGCAACCAGCTACGCTTTACTGCAGCCTAGCGCCATTGTCTTTCCTGACTGGCAAATACCTGCTCTGCTAGAGTTAATAACTCTGCTACACTATAGTTGTGTGACACTTTTTGAGGGCCACACCACAGATATTAAACTTCTTGTTTTTCATTGAATACACGCAGTGGGGTCTTCCCTTTGCAAAAAAGCGAAAACATTATATTTGGCCTGCAGGCTTGCGCCAATTTATTTCCTGCCTGGGAAATCAAATCACTGGTAATACAGCATGCTGAGGGGTAGGGGTAGGCCTAGAGGACGTGGACGTGGCCGAGGACGCGGAGGGCCAAGTGAGGGTGTGGGCACAGGCCGAGCTCCTGATCCAGGTGTGTCGCAGCCGACTGCTGCGCGATTAGGAGAGAGGCACGTTTCTGGCGTCCCCACATTCATCGCCCAATTAATGGGTCCACGCGGGAGACCTTTATTAGAAAACGAGCAGTGTGAGCAGGTCCTGTCCTGGATGGCAGAAAGTGCTTCGAGCAAGCTATCATCCACCCACAGTTCTGCGCCGTCCAGTGCTGCAAATCCGAATCCTCTGTCTGCTGCTCCCCCTTCCTCCCAGCCTCCTCACTCCACTACAATGACACCTGCTCAGGAGCGGGAACACTCCCCGGAACTGTTCTCGGGCCCCTGCTTAGATTGGGCAGCAGCGGTTCCTCTCCCACCAGAGGAGTTTATCGTCACTGATGCCCAACCATTCGAAAGTTCCCGGGGTCCGGGGGAAGAGGCTGGGGACTTCTGCCAACTGTCTCAAGAACTTTCTGTGGGTGAGGAGGACGATGACGATGAGACACAGTTGTCTTGCAGTGAGGTAGTAGTAAGGGCAGTAAGTCCAAGGGAGCAGCGCACAGAGGATTCGGAGGAAGAGCAGCAGGACGATGAGGTGACTGACCCCACCTGGTGTGCAACGCCTACTCAGGACAGGTCTTCAGAGGGGGAGGCAAGGGCATCAGCAGGGCAGGTTGCAAGAGGCAGTGCGGTGGCCAGGGGTAGAGGCAGGGCCAGACCGAATAATCCACCAAGTGTTTCCCAAAGCACACCCTCGCGCCATGCCACCCTGCAGAGGCCGAGGTGCTCTAAGGTCTGGCAGTTTTTCACAGAGACGCCTGACGACCGACGAACAGTGGTGTGCAACCTTTGTCGCGCCAAGATCAGCCGGGGAGCCACCACCAACAGCCTCACCACCACCAGCATGCGCAGACATATGATGGCCAAGCACCCCACAAGGTGGGACGAAGGCCATTCACCGCCTCCAGTTTGCACCGCTGCCTCTCCTCCTGTGCCCCAACCTGCCACTGAGATTCAACCTCCCTCTCAGGACACAGGCACAACCGTCTCATGGCCTGCACCCACAGCCTCACCTCCGCTGTCCTCGGCCCCATCCACCAATGTCTCGCACCGCACAGTCCAGCCGTCGCTAGCGCAAGTGTTGGAGTGCAAGCGCAAGTACGCCGCCACGCACCCGCACGCTCAATCGTTAACCGTCCACATAGCCAAATTTATCAGCCTTGAGATGCTGCCGTATAGGGTTGTGGAAACGGAGTCCTTCAAAGCTATGATGGCAGCGGCGGCCCCGCGCTACTCTGTTCCCAGTCGCCACTACTTTTCCCGATGTGCCGTCCCAGCCCTGCACAACCACGTCTCCCGCAACATTGTACGCGCCCTCACCAATGCGGTTAGTGGCAAGGTCCACTTAACTACGGACACGTGGACAAGCACAGGCGGGCAGGGCCACTACATCTCCCTGACGGCACATTGGGTGAATTTAGTGGAGGCTGGGACAGAGTCAGAGCCTGGGACCGCTCACGTCCTACCCACCCCCAGAATTGCGGGCCCCAGCTCGGTGGTGGTATGTTCGGCGGTGTATGCTTCTTCCACTAAAGCACCCTCCTCCTCCTCCTCCTCCTCAACCTCTGTCTCGCAATCTAGATGTGTCAGCAGCAGCAGGACGTCGCCAGCAGTCGGTGTCGCGCGGCGTGGCAGCACAGCGGTGGGCAAGCGTCAGCAGGCCGTGCTAAAACTACTCAGCTTAGGAGATAAGAGGCACACGGCCCACGAACTGCTGCAGGGTCTGACAGAGCAGACCGACCGCTGGCTTGCGCCGCTGAGCCTCCAACCGGGCATGGTCGTGTGTGACAACGGCCCTAACCTGGTGGCGGCTCTGCAGCTCGGCAGCCTCACGCACGTGCCATGCCTGGCCCACGTCTTTAATTTGGTGGTTCAGCGCTTTCTGAAAAGCTACCCACGCTTGTCAGACCTGCTCGGAAAGGTGCGCCGGCTCTGCGCACATTTCCGCAAGTCCCACACGGACACTGCCACCCTGCGCACCCTGCAACATCGCTTTAATCTGCCAGTGCACCGACTGCTGTGCGACGTGCCCACACGGTGGAACTCTACGCTCCATATGTTGGCTAGGCTCTATGAGCAGCGTAGAGCTATAGTGGAATACCAACTCCAACATGGGCGGCGCAGTGGGAGTCAGCCTCCTCAATTCTTTTCAGAAGAGTGGGCCTGGTTGGCAGACATCTGCCAGGTCCTTCGAAACTTTGATCAGTCTACCCAGGTGGTGAGCGGCGATGCTGCAATCATTAGCGTCACCATTCCTCTGCTATGCATCTTGAGAACTTCCCTGCAAACCATAAAGGCAGCCGCTTTGCGCTTGGAAACAGAGCCGGGGGAAGACAGTATGCCGCTGGATAGTCAGGGCACCCTCCTGTCTATATCTCAGCGCGTTCAGGAGGAGGAGGAGGATGAGGAGGATGAGGAGGAGGGGGAAGAGACAGCTTGGCCGACTGCTGACGGTACCCATGCTGGTTGCCTGTCATCGTTTCAGCGTGTATGGCCTGAGGAGGAGGAGGAGGAGGAGGATCCTGAAAGTGATCTTCCTAGTGCGGACAGCCATGTGTTGTGTACAGGTACCCTGGCACACATGGCTGACTTCATGTTAGGATGCCTTTCTCGTGACCCTCGCATTCAACGCATTCTGGCCACTACGGATTACTGGGTGTACACACTGCTCGACCCACGCTATAAGGAGAACCTTCCCAGTCTCATTCCCGAAGAGGAAAGGGGTTCGAGAGTGTTGCTATACCACAGGACCCTGGCGGACAAGCTGATGGTAAAATTCCCATCCGACAGCGCTAGTGGCAGAAGGCGTAGTTCCGAGGGCCATGTAGCAGGGGAGGTGCGTAGATCGAGCAGCATGTACAGCCCAGACAGTGCAACAGTCTTTAAGGGCCTGGCCAGCTTTATGGCTCCCCAGCAAGACTGTGTCACCGCTCCCCAGTCAAGGCTGAGTCGGCGGGAGCACTGTAAAAGGATGGTGAGGGAGTACGTAGCCGATCGCACGACCGTCCTCCGTGACGCCTCTGCCCCCTACAACTACTGGGTGTCGAAGCTGGACACGTGGCCTGAACTCGCGCTGTATGCCCTGGAGGTGCTTGCTTGTCCTGCGGCTAGCGTCTTGTCAGAGAGGGTGTTTAGTGTGGCTGGGGGAATCATCACAGATAAGCGTACCCACCTGTCAACCGACAGTGCCGACAGGCTAACACTCATCAAGATGAACAAAGCCTGGCTTTCCCCAGACTTCTCTTCTCCACCAGCGGACAGCAGCGATACGTAAGCAATACGTAGGCTGCACCCGCGGATGGAAGCTACGTTCTCTCTCACCATCCAAAACGGGGACATTTCTGCTTCATCAATCTGTGTCTAATATTCCTCCTCCTCCTCCTGCTCCTCCTCCTGAAACCTCACGTAATCACGCTGAACGGGCAATTTTTCTTAGGGCCACAAGGCTCACTCATAATTTTTCTAAACAATTTTTAGATGTTTCAATGCTCTGAAAAGCGTTGGAACTTTAACTTGAATCAATTTTTCGTTAAACTGGGCTGCCTCCAGGCCTAGTTACCACTTAAGCCACATTAACCAAAGCGATTAATGGGTTCCACCTGCCCTCTTGGCTGGCCATGGCCCATTTTTTTCAGGTTCATTAGTACTGTTGATACAGCAATTTTTGTGGGCCCTCGCCTACAGTGTAATCAAATAAATTTTTAGCCCACCTGCATTAAGCACGACATTACTACCTCAGCTGTGTTGGGCAATGCAATGGGATATTTCTATGTACTGCCGGTGGCTTCCTGGCACCCACCCATGCTGTAGGTGCACACGGAGTTTTTACTACATCTGTACACTTGAAAAGAACCCCAGTCTGACTGGGGCATGCAGTGTGGGCCGAAGCCCACCTGCATTAAGCACGACATTACTACCTCAGCTGTGTTGGGCAATGCAATGGGATGTTTCTATGTACCGCCGGTGGGTTCCAGGGAGCCACCCATGCTGTAGGTGCACACGGAGTTTTTAATACATCTGTACACTTGAAAAGAACCCCAGTCAGACTGGGGCATGCAGTGTTGGCCGAAGCCCACCTGCATTAAGCACGACATTACTACCTCAGCTGTGTTGGGCAATGCAATGGGATGTTTCTATGTACCGCCGGTGGGTTCCAGGGAGCCACCCATGCTGTAGGTGCACACGGAGTTTTTAATACATGTGTCCACTTGTAAAGAACCCCAGTCTGACTGGGGCATGCAGTGTGGGCCGAAGCCCACCTGCATTAAGCACGACATTACTACCTCAGCTGTGTTGAGCACTGCAATGGGCTATTTTTATGTACCGCCGGTGGGTTCCAGGGAGCCACCCATGCTGTGGGTCGACAGGGACTTCACAATAGGGAGTTGTACCTGCCTGTGTCTATGAATTAAAAAGCCCGGTCTGACTGGGGCATGCAGAGACACCTTGACAGAATGAATAGTGTGTGACACATAGGTTCCCCATTGCTATGCCCACGTGTGCAGCTCCTGATGGCGGTGGCACAGGATTCTATTTCTCATTGCTTCTGTACAGCATTGTGGGCTATCGCCCTGCCACTTTTAAAGAGCGTTGCTGCCTAGCCGTGCCAACCTCTGCAGTGTGTGCCTGCGGTTCCTCCTCATGGCAGACGCACTTCTAAATAGACATGAGGGTGGTGTGGCATGAGGGCAGCTGAAGGCTGCGCAGGGACACTTTGGTGTGCGCTGTGGTGGGGAGGGGGGGCCGTTGGGCAGCATGTAACCCAGGAGAAGTGGCAGCGGAGTGTCATGCAGGCAGTGATTGTGCTTTGTTGTAGCTAGTGTGGTGCTTAGCAAAGGTATGCCATGCTAATGAGGGCTTTTCAGAAGTAAAAGTTTTTGGGAGGGGGGGGGCCACTCTTGCCGGTATTGTGGCTTAATAGTGGGACCTGTGAACTTGAGATGCAGCCCAACATGTAGCCCCTCGCCTGCCCTATCCGTTGCTGTGTCATTCCCATCACTTTCTTGAATTGCCCAGATTTTCACACAAGGAAACCTTAGCGAGCATCGGCGAAATACAAAAATGCTCGGGTCGCCCATTGACTTTAATGGGGTTCGTTACTCGAAACGAACCCTCGAGCATCGCGAAAAGTTCATCCCGAATAACGAGCACCCGAGCATTTTGGTGCTCGCTCATCTCTACTGATAATCATTGCATCTGGAAGGGCCTTTACCTGCAGAACACAAAGCGCCCCTGCGATGGAGATGTGTGACTCACCTGGTATTAACAATATCCTATAAACTTGAATCACTGTTACGCCATTCACAAACTATGAGACCAATAATCCTGTTGTAATTCCAACAACTACCAGCAGGGGGCACTGCAAGATGACATTTTTGTTAAATCGTTCTATAGGAACGTAAACTAAAGATAACAGGAGATTGTGCGTATTCCGTGAACATAGAAGCGAATTATTTAGATTTGTAAAGTTGCTTTATCAGATGTTTAAGGTGATTAGATAAATCTGTCCTGATGTAATATTTACGTACCTGATTATGCAGGTGGGACTCACTTACCTAAGGCCGCCTGCACATGAATGGGTTGTGCGCAATTGATACTATTCGCTACGTATTGTGGGCCTAATTTTTACGTGCGCAAAAATGCACGCAAATACGCCTGCGTGAAGGAGCGCTAAAACACGTCCGGTATAACGAGCAGCTAGCAGTATAAGATGACAGCAGCGGACATTGTTTAAGCTCTTTTCATATTACACCGCATACAGTCAATACATCCATAGATGCCATTCAGCCGATGAAGACCAATTCCAGCTCCGTTCAGGTGGTTCTTCAGGGTTACCTGCTGATTACAGCTGGCAAAGTGCAGCAGACGTGCATTATACAACAGGCATGCATTGTATACGGTATATACATAAAGCACATTAGTGCATTCACTACACAGCTTCCTTCCTGCTATCTTGGATTCCCCCCAGAGACCCCATACTTACCAACGGAAGATAGCGTGAAGACGCTTCCCCGCCCACCGCCGTCGCGTCATGTGACACGCCCACCGCGTCACATGATGCGCGGCGGTAGGCGGGTAAGCGTTTTCACGCTATCTTCTGCTGTAGAGAGCGGGAGATAGAGTGAACGGACGGCTTCCATTGACTGCAATGGAAGCCGTCAGCGCGTACACCCGCGGCAAATAGAGCATGCTGCAGGTGAGGACGGGAGATTTCACGGTGCGAAATTCCGCGGTGGAATTCCACATCGTGAGCATTGTGCTATTAGGTTCAATAGAACCTAATAGCAGGGGGCAACGCAGCGGATTTTTGCCGCGAATTTACGAGGCGTAAATCCGTTGGTGGGAAGGAGGCCTAAGGAATTGAGACTTGCAACAAAGGTCAAAAGCAATGAAAAAGGATTTTATGGGGTATGTCAAAAGCAAAAAAAAAGTCAAAGATGCTATTGGATGCTTGCAAGATGAAAATGGTGAATTGGTAAAGAATGATGTTGAGAAGGACGATCTTTTAAATTCTTATTTTGTATCTGTTTTCTCTTGGAAAGTAGATGGAACGTCAACTGATCTTCCCTGTGCTATTGGGGGAATAAAGGAATGCAGGCTGTCTATAAGCAGAGAGATGGTGAGGGAACACTTAGCTAACTTAAATGAATTCAAGTCTCAAGGTCCAGATGAATTACATCCTAGGAAACTAAAGGAAGCAGTGGAGGTAATTGCTGAACCACTCGCCATAATCTTTGAAAATTCCTGGAGAACAGGAGAAGTCCCAGAAGATTGGAAAAGGGCAAATGTTGTCCCTTTCTTCCAAAAATGGAAGAAGGTGGATCCAAGAAACTACAGGCCTGTAAGCCTGACTTCTATACCAGGAAAGATCTTTGAACAAATTATTAAACAGCATGTATGCAAGTACTTGGATGGGAATGGAGTAATTAACCAGAGCCAGCATGGGTTTGTAACAAACAAGTCATGCCAGACTAATCTAATTTCCTTCTAAAATGGAATCACCGACTGGGTTGATCAGGAAAATGCAGTGGATATTGTATATCTTGACTTTAGTAAAACATTTGACAAAGTATCTCATACTATACTTATTGAAAAAAATGACCAAATATGGGATTGACAACGCAGCTGTTAGGTGGATTCACAGCTGGCTGAGTGATCGTACTCAAAGAGTGGTCATAAATGGCTGCACATTCAAGTGGAAGAATGTATCAAGTGGGGTACCACAAGGCTCTGTCCTAGGCCCAGTGGTGTTCAACATTTTTATAAATGATCTGGAGGAAGGAATTGATGGGAAACTGATCAAATTTGCTGATGACACAAAGCTAGAAGGGATAGCTAACACTAGGGAAGAGATGGAGAGTATTCAAAAATATGTAGAAAAGTTTGAACAGAGTGGTATTTATCAAGGAGAATACAAAGTCCTACATCTGGGCAAGAAAAATGAAAAAGCACAAACAGAATGGGAGGAACTGGGCTAAGCAGCAGCACATGTGAAAAAGTCTTGGATATACTAATAGATCATAGACTGAACACGAGTCAACAATGTGATGCAGCAGCCAAAAAGGTAAACACGATTCTGGGATGTATTAAGAGAAGCATAGAGTCTAGATCACGTGAGGTAATTATCCCCCTGTACTCTTCCTTAGTCAGACCTCATCTGGAATATGGAGTCCAGTTCTAGGCACCCTACTTTAGAAAAGACATTAACAAACTGGAGCAAGTTCAGAGAAGAGTTATCGAGATGGTGAGCGGCCTGCAAATCATGTCCTATGAGGAACGGTTAACGGATCTGGGAATGTTTATCTGAGCAGAGGGTTGGACCAGATAACCCTGGAGGTCCTTTCAACTCTACTATTCTATGATTCCTCACACGTAGGCTTGACACCACTTCCTTGCTTCTCAACATAAATGTTATGGTCCACTATTATTTATATTAGTTAGCACTAATGCACTTTATATATAAAGTCAAGTCCCATTATTATGACCACCAGCTAATATCCACAGTAACCACCGTGGGACGCACAAACAACAGCTAGACGGGTGGAGAGAGCCTCAGTAAGGTGCCGGTAGGTTGTCTCAGGTATCTGGAGCCATGCTGACTGCAGTGCATCCCACAGTTGCTGGAGTAGGAGGACACAACAACCGAGGTGGTCCCACAGATGCTCAATTAGGTTGAAGTCTGGGGAATTAGGGGTCCAGGGAAGTACTTGGAAGTCTTAGATGTGCTCTTCCAACCACTGTCAGACATTTCTAGCTTTGTGACATGTTGCATTGTCTTGCTGAAAGATCCCATCTGCCCCAGGGAAGACAAATAGCGTGTATGGATGTATATGATCTCCAAGAATGGATTCATAACCAGATGAATTCAGAGTGCCTTCCACATGGATAAGAGGGTCCAGAGAATGCCACAAAGGAATTCCTCAGATCATAATGCTGCTGCCAACACCTTGGGTTCTTCCAGCAATGGTTGCAGGGTATTTGTACTCTAATGCTTCTCGCCTGAAGCTCCAATGGCTATCCGTTTGATGAAGCAGAAAACGAGACTCATCAGAGAAGGCAACCCTTTGCCATCAGCGGTGGTCCAATTCCAATACTGCTGTGCAAATTGAGGCCTTTGTTAGCACATGTAAAGTGACCATCCGTCTTGAGAAATAAGACCATTTGGAGCCCCAAATGCGGTAGGTTCTCTGAACTGTTTTTGTAGACACACGTCTGGTAGCCCCCTGGTTCATTTTCATGGCGAGCTGCCCCACTGTAGCATATCCTTTGGCCCTTTCTCACCTTCATTGCTGACGTTCACCTCTCACATCAATGGCACGTGGTGCTCTGCAATTTCAACGTCGCCTATTCCCAATGCTGCCATTTGTCCACTCATGATACACTTTCACCACAGCAGCACGCAGACAGATGTTTGAGAAATATTGCCACCCTAGGCCTGAAAGCCAATAATCATCTCTTTTTGAAACTTTGATAATTTGCCCCTTTAGTCCTGACAATGAGTGATATACGAGCAGATGGACTATCACACACCTTACATACCCACGAAGACACGCCACGACCCGTCACTTCCTTCATGGACTACACATAGCCGACGTTGAAAGTAGTGTTTAAATAACTCATTCCATGACCAAGGGCTTAACCACCAGTAACCATTTTTCCACACTTAAGGAAAAAAATTCCTTCCTGAGTTCAATTTAGCAATCGGAATAATCCCCAGATCAACAACCCTTTTGAAGTTATTAATGATTATAACATATAATATTGTATCATATAGCAAGCCTGCTCTGCTGACTATCCCCTGCTACACCTCCAGTTTTACCAAGGCCAGCCTCACTTACGATCTGATCCACAAAGTTGCTGCTTCAGCTGACCCCAAGCAATCCAGAAACGTGATACAGTGTTGGGAGTATTACTCTATGCTCCTTGCTCTCGCTTCCTGTCGATACTGATGGGTCCCCGGTCAGTCCTGGGGAGCGGGGTGTCCTCTCTCTTCTCCAACAGTGCCATTGACAATTCTCTGGGTTTCTTTTCCAGCACAGCCTGCAATTAGTCAGTGCCCCTGCACCACCTCCAGCTCAGCTTCCTGTCCCTGTGCCCTCCTTTGGTACTGCACTCCACTCAGTGTGGCTGCTTCTTCGCCATGGAACAACTTTTAATCCTTTTATACAGCGCTTACAGCCAATAGAAAGTACAGACTTAATTTTGTCGCCTTAATGCACCTAAATCTTCCACCATGCACCCGAATCTGGCAAACATCTCTCTCTCTCCTCTCTGCTTCCCCCTCCCCAGTCTGATGGAGGAAAGCTGGAAACGCAATCCTAGGCAGATGGCTGCGGTTTGTCTGTGCGAAATCCCGGACAAACTCCGCAGAGCCCCGCACAGAAACGTCACTCAGTGGCCGCCGGCTCCGGTCTAAGCATGCGCCGGCTGCCCGGAGCTTGCGGGGCGCAGGTGAGTACGCGCTGCTCTCTGCAGGCGCTCGGGTCTGGTCCCACGGCGAGTATCCTCGCTGACAGATCCAATCCGGCCGTCTGCAGGCGGCCTTAGTAGGTGAGACCGTGCCCACCCATTGCCCCCCCCCCAAAACCAATTCCAAGGACCCCCCCTCCCACCAATGCTGCCATGACAGTAAAATGCTCTCTCTTCTACCTATACCCAATTGGGTAGGAGCGTGGGACTCTTTGCTCTATTCTTCTTCCAAGATGGCGCTCTCACTCATCCCCTCCTTTCATAACCCCCCGCCTCCTTCTCTCCCAAAACATCCTGGCTTTCTGACCCTCCCCCACCCCCGTGTCATGCAGGGCCTCCTCTTAAAGGAGCCCCTTCACTCCAGACCCATCCTTTTTAGGTGGTTTTCTGAGAGTAGATGATAAGAACGACCCACTTGTGTCTACAAAGATCAGATGATGATGGAGGGTAAACTGGTATTTGATGCATCTCCATCAAGAGCCGTCAGCGGCGCGTTATCCAGCCAGCCAATTTCCAATAATAAATTGACAAAATCATTGTTCTCTCTCCAAAATGCTGTATTGCAAATAAAAGAGAGCTGTGCGTTCGTCAAAACCGCTCATAATTAGATGGCGGTGCCACCAATCAGTTTGCAGACTACTCATTAAAAGCTGTCACACCGGTCTAGACGGCAGAACTGGGATTCTGGGGTCGACGCCATGAATGACATCTGTGATAAAATAAACCATTTGAGTCAGAGATATCTCGATCAGCTTACGTTGCCGGTGGTTATTATTTCAGGGACAGAAGCCCAGATTTTAAGTCTCCTCTGCCTGCTGTGTGATTACTGTATATCTTGTCCCTGGTGAATGGGTTAAAATAGCAGCCTATTTATAGGAGCCCAGCGGGTTCCATGTACAGTATTGGCAGAATGCTTACAAGGCCGCATCTGTACATGTTGCACTGAATGTATAATGAAAGCTCTCGCCATCGATTAAATGACTATTTGCAGGATTTTCAGGCGGCCCCAGCTCTTTATTTCCTCTGCTCTATCTCATTCTCGCTCCCTCCACCCGCCAGCAATGAGATTTATTGGCAGAAGAAGCTTTTGTCCGGCATCCTGAGCGTGCTTGTAACACCTCTTCTGTGCCGGGCTCTACAAAAATAAGATCAGATCTGCTCCATGTTCCGGGATTGGATGACCAGAAAGCCTCAATGTCAACGGTAAATGTAGAAATTATATATACATTAAATGGCCCCTTTATTAGAGACCCCGGCCCTTTCAGCATTGGAGTTTCCCTGTATGGAAACTAGATCGGTGACTCTATTCAATGAATCAATGAATGGCTGTGATTGGTTCATCAAACGCTGCTCTGATTGGCTGAGCAGCGGTGCTCGAGAACCAATCACAGCATGCACTTCCTGGAGGCGGGGATTTTGAACCTCCAATCCAGGAAGTGCTGACAGAAGAATTCAAACGAATGTCGGGGACCTGCGAGGAGATGTGCTGCGGAACTGGCAGCGGCTGTTAGGTGATGTATTTTAAAAAATATATATTTTAATGCAGCTAGGGCTTATTTTAGGGCTTTTACAGTAGGACATTGCACTGTAAAATTTGCAAACCACGTTTTTGTGCAATGCAACAGAAAGGAAGGCTTCATAGGGAAACATGGGCTACAAAACCTTGCAAATCGCGCATATATTTATATATATATATATATATATATATATATATATATATATATATATATATATATATAAATTTTCGCAATGCAGCATGCTATAAGACATTGCTAATGTGATGGAACCCATTGGAAAGCATGGGCTTCGCATACATGCGATTTGTAACACTGTCACATCGTGAGAAAATTGCGCAATTTTGACGCCCGCGTGAAATCGGCCTAAAATCACGTGACAAGTTTTCCATGGATCAGTGTGAAACCACATTAGATAGGAAAATCCAGTGATCTGAGCAATTCCAACGAGGCCATCGGTGCTAGGCTAGCCTGGATTTCATACACCGCCAACCTTGTGGGGTTTTCTCATGCAGCAGTGTGGAGCTCATACCAAGAACAATGCGATTGAGGGAAAACATCCGGCAAAAGGAGGTCATACGGACGTAAATATATCATCGCTGAAAGACGTCAGTGGATGTCAAGAACTGTTCTGACAAAAAATGTGGTGCACGGTCAGCAAACTGAAGTCGAATACAACACAGGTGCTCAAACTAACATGTCTGATTACACAATTCGCTGTTCCTTAGTCCAGATGGGCTATAACAGCAGACAACCAGCTTCAGCGCCATTGTATCTAAGAGGAACAGAAAGGCGAAACACAAATGGGCAAAATAGCGCAAAAATAGGATACCTGAGCAGTGGAAAAGTATGACCTGCTCAGATGAATCCAGAGTTCTCTTACATCATGCTGATGGGAGGTCAGAATTTGGTGTCAGCAATGAACCTTTCCTGTTAGTTGATTAGAGAATGTTAACACCTCCATCTAATTTGCGGTAACTAGAAGCTCTCCTGTTTGCATGCAGTACTGATGTGATACAGTCAGAGTAAGAATACACAATGACATTGAGTGACTGATTGGATTTGTTCCTTTTCTTCTTCATCTGGTCCAGACCTCCTTGACTTCTTCCAGTCAATTCTTGCCTCTGCAGAGTTTGGCTCCTCTGAAAATAATTGCATCTCACATTGTCACCTGAAAATAGCGTTAAGGGCCATTTACTCTGAAAGATAATTGCTTAAAAATCGCTCAAACGACAGTTTGAGTGACAGTTTTGAGCGATCATCTTTGCTAATTAGCTACTCAAGAGTTAATGCAGGCAGAGCGGGATACCCCCGCGATAGCTCCGAGAACAAAGTTTATATATGCAAACAGCTGCATTGTTCTCGGAGCCTTCAGCTGGTGTCTTACTGAGAACTGCAAGCGGGATACCAGCTGAAAGAATACTCTCAGCTCCGCCTGTTATCGGTGTGTGTCACCGATAACAGTCATTGGTGATTTCTAGCTTGCTAGAAATCACCAATGAACGAATAGTGCACGAAAAGTGCATGATGGCCGTGCGTTTAGACGCAACAGTTATCACTCAAAAGCTATCTATTGTGCTTCTGGGACCTCCCTTACACGCTGCCATAGGGTGTCTACATGAGCAGTTTCATAGCTACAGTGTATTCGTGTGCAAGAAGACCCAATGGTCCCCTATCCCATAAATAGACACCAGTATTATAAATGGAACATGGCATGGGTGGCTTGACCATACGTTTTATCGGGACATTTCCTGGTGAGCTAACAGCCCCTCTAGTATACCCTGGGCCGGCCACACAGCTTCTGATCTTCCTGGACAGTATTTTAGCAAGCGTGTAATGCTGAGGCACCGCACTTCCTCCTTCTGCATTCACAGCAGGGCGGCATTCAGAGAGCAATCTGCCAACGAGGACCAGAGCATGCTACAGAGGAGGTGATTATAGGAGTTACCAAGGGTTAGAAAAACATGGCTGCTTTCTTCCAAACACAGCGCCACCTTTGTTTATAAGGTTGTGTGTGGTACTACAGCTCGGCTCCATTGAAGTGAATGGGAGCTGAGCTGCAATACCCCAAAAAAGGGAGACCTAATAACTGTGTATAAATATTTCAGGGGATAATACAGAGATCTCTCCCATCATCTATTTATACCCAGGACTGTAACAAGGGGGCGCCCTCTACATCTAGAGGAAAGAAGGTTTCTACACCGACATAGAAGGGGGTTCTTTACTGTAAGAGCAGTGAGACTATGGAACTCTCTGCCTGAGGACGTGGTGATGGGGAACTCACTAAAAGAGTACAAGTGGGGCCTGGATGTCTTTCTTGAGTGTAGCAATATTACATGTTATAGTTGCTAATTACTTCAGAAGGGCCCGTGATCCGGGGATTATTCTGGTTGCCAGATTGGAGTCAGGAAGAACTTTTTTCCTTTAAATGGGGAAAATTGGCTTCTACCTCATTGGGGGTTTTGCCTTCCTCTGGATGAACATTGGGGAGTAATAGGCTGAACTAGATGGACATATGTCTTCTTTCGGTATTACATACTATGTTACTATGGGCAGCAGGTGGTCATGAGTAAAGAAAGAAAACTTAGATCATTACTTTAGTCACTGCTAGGATCTGTAATTCAACAATACTATATGAGTGCAGAGCAGACGGACATTAAAGCGGAATACTAGCGACCACGCTATGCAAATAGTATATCTGTATGTAGCACGCCTACTCAATTAACGTAGGATGCCAGCCATCATGGTTAGTGCTGCAACATCAGTAAAGCAGGGGGACACTTTTAGACTTTTTTCCAGGGCCACTTTAAGTTCCCAATCTGCCCCTGGTAGATGGGGACCTGTTATACTTTTTGCATTGGGGCTTGAAATTGCACCTCTATCCATCCGGCATCATATTCAGGTTCTGGTTATAATGGTTCTGTAGTGGCCCAGAGGGTCCTCCCGAATAGTCACACTAACATTTGTCCTGTCACACCTGTCTATGTGCTTGCCTTAGATATAGAAGGTGCTGTACATCAGAGAAACTTTGTTTCCCCCTTCCTAAGCTAAAAGCGTAGTGCTGGCAATAGCTGGTTGCCTATTGGCTATATGTCAAGCCTCCAGTGATTGGTGGGAAAGTCCAGAGCGGGAAACCTTAGTATGGATATGCAGAGGGGGAGGAGAGCAGAGAAAGTGCGGGAAGAGAGAGGAAGGGAAGGGGGAGTCTGAGGAGTCGGAGGAGAAGAGAGTATGCAGCGAGTCATGATCAGAGGGGGAGGTGTGTTAGGAGAGCAGCTGTGCATGCGGAGATTTAACAAGCCTTTCAAGGGTAGCGAGGTCCCTTTTCCGCTCCCTTGTTCTTCCAGCAGTGAGGAGATGTGTTGGAGGCCAGCGTTTCACAAAACAGGGAGTTAAACTACCCGGTGAATTCAAAGCCAGGATTAGTTCAGCAGCCATTTTCAACTTTCATCCAGCTCCTGCATCCTACATTTCCAGTAAGCCCATCAGCTAGTCAACACTGAGGGGAAATCCTTATTGAGTAACTTTTAGAGAAGTAAAGAGGGAGCATAGAAGAAAAGTGTTGTTTGAATTGCAATTCTACTGTTTTCAACGTGTTAAATAACTACATCACTGTCAGCTCTGCTACATCCTTGTAACGCTATAAATTTTAAGTGGATTTAAAATGTAATATCAAAAGCTTCAATAAACCTGCGTGCTCCCAGTTTACTAATACAAGCCCCTGGACTCATTTCAATTTATTTCACCATTGTTTCACTTAAGAGTTCAGGTTAGAGTACTGGCGTCACCCGTGACAAAACAACTGTTTATTTTAAATTTATCCTTATACATTATTTGTGCCACTGTGTGACAGCTGAGCAGAGCACCATTGCCACTGTGTGACAGCTGAGCAGAGCACCATTACCACCACTGTCGGGAGTGATTACTGAGCCACCCATGACAACCATCTTACAATCCCTGTGGTCTCCCCGACTTTGGCGTGCTCAGCTCGGCCATTGCATATGATAGAACATGTAACTGCTGTTTGAGCAACTTGTGGCTTTACTTGTTTTCTCCAGCACTATCATGTTTGACTCCATGAGACACAAGCCATGACCGGTATGAATTTGGCAAACCCATAGTACCTCCAAAGGATATGTACCGGTGAGAAGTTGCGACAGTAGCCAATCCAGAACCCTCTTGGCCCATCTGGTGAGTGTGCAGCCAGCTGACCATATATCCGAGAGGAGGAAGATGCAGTTATACCATGCTACCACTTTTTCTGCTGTTGACTGTAGAAGGTGATATTTCGGCCATCTGCCATGAAGTAGGCACTTGGTACATGACTCATGTACCCCACATAGAAGTAACAGAAGTGCGTAAGCCAAATGTCTCCTACAGATCTGTTGGGTGGATAATAAGGCTTTATTGAACAGATTTAGTCTGAGTCGGGGGAGTCGACTTGAAGCTCAACGTAAAATACACATATTTGGGAGGATAAACACAAAAGCGCTTCATGGATCTGCTGAAATTCTCATTTGTAACTTCAAGCCTTTGTTAAGTGAGAACAGATGGGCACATTTATGAAACAATCTGTGTTCATAACGCACGGAAAAACACAAGAAAGTGTCTACTTTCCTGTGTGCTCAGATTGTTGGCAACCATTGTATTCTCCTTATGTTCATCACATGTGATATGAGAAGGAGTTATGTGGATAGGAGATAACTATCTGATCAATGGAGACCTTGAACTGGGGTCGTGAAGGTCCCCAAATGAATGGAGTTGAGCATGTGAGCTCAACTGTCAGTGGGACCACTGGAGAGCCTGAGTTCAAGCACTTGGCTATCCCCAACAGTCTTATTGAAACTTATGGAGCAATAGTACGCAACTTTGCCCACAGCTCTATTCATTCGCTGACTTTGGGACCCCAGTTCTCAGGATCAGTCGGGTTTGAGAGGTCAGATCCCGACTGATGAGATACAATAACCCCTTAAGGGCACGGCTCTTTTTTTTTATGGGGACATTTTTTTGCTTAAACCTTTATTACCTTTTATTTTTTTTACTAATTAATCAAACTTTTTTCAACTGTTATTTTACATTTTTTTAGTCCTCATAACAGACAAGAACTTGCGATGGTTTGATCTCTTCTGCAGTATGATGTATTACATTATGCCACAATCTCACAGGCGATCTATCAAGCCACACCACGGGCATAGCTTGATACGAAATCTGCAATGGCAACCCTGGGAGTTTCAGAAGGCTCCTGTATAGCATGGCAACCTGGAATCTGATCACAGGGGGCTGTTCAGGACCCTCGAACGTCGATCATGGCATTTAAATGCCACTGTCAGAATTAAAGGGTTAATGGCTCCAATCATGGGTGCTGATCAGAGCTGTTTCGGACGGGTGTTGGTGGGAAGAAACATCTGGTACCTGCATTGTATAGAGCGGGATCACTCCTCGATACATCTCCATGCAAGCGCCAAATCTCTTTATGATATAAATGTACATCATGGAGCATTAAGGGGTTAAAGGAGTTGTCCAGTTTTAAATTGCGAATGGCCTATCCTTAAGATAAGCCATGAATAGTATATCAGTGTGGGTTTGCAACCAGGTACCCTTGGCAATCAGCTGTTCACAAGACCAGTGTGTTGGTGCAATGAGCTGATTTCTACAGGAAGCAGATAGCTCCATTCTCACTGCAGTGGACAGGCTTGGTATTATAGGCAAACTTTCTATTGATGTGAATTGGAACTTTGCATGTAATACCAAGTCTGGCCACTGCAGTGAGAACGGAGCCATCTGCTTCCTTTAGAAATCAGCTCAGTGTGAACACACTGGCTCAGCAAACAGGCGATCAACAAGAGTCATGGTCACCCGACCCCCGCCGATCTACTACTGATAGCCTATCCTAGGAATCAGGCCACCAGTAGTTTACAACTGGACAACCCCTTTAATTCTCCCCTCTTGTATTCATAAAATCTAGCATCTTTGTGATACATCTTCATTACCTCTTGTCCTGTTTATATCTGTTGTCATATATCTATATTTAATGATATGTCGAGACTGTTTGGCACAATAGGGCCTTGATACCAAACCCTATCCAAATGAAGTAGTAATACTTAGTGCTAGCATTAGGTCATGTTGGTCGATGGCTACATCTGTGACAGTCCTAAACCCCAGCATATTTTTCTAATGAAGTTATGAATGCCTACTCAGTTGTATTTTGACCTTTAAAGGGGTATTGCAATACTTAACTATTGATGACCTTTGGATAGTTCTCATCAATAGCAGATCAGCAGAGGTCCATCAGCTGAAGTCAAGCAGCGGTGGTTGGCTGGAAGGATCAAATTGCCATCCATAGTGCAATAGCCCATATGGTAGTGCAGCATGCTCCCATTTAAGTGAGAGCTACCGTACCATATGGAACCACTGCATTAGGGTGTTTTGATTCTTTCGGCCAACCCCCATTGCTTTAAATCAGATGACTGGCAATGGTTCTGGATGGTGGATTTCAGACGATCTTCTATTAATGACCTATCCTGAGGATATCGAGTGGGAAAAAAAGGCCTGCGCTCGGCACTAACATTCACTGTACTCAAAGACAGGATGAATTAACCTGATTCTTTTATTTATAAGTCCAGCAAGTACAAGACGCGTTTCAAGGCAGAAGCCTCTTCTTGAGTAAATGCTTAAGGGAACACAACTGTAGCAAGATGTTGGACTGTGTTGGGTGCCGATGAACGAGGAGGGGCTTTGTAGCCGGGCTGAAAAAAATGGCACTTTGGCAGGAAAGGGGCCACATCTGAAACTGGGCCCAACTGGTTCCAGACATGGTCCTTCTCCCATTGAGTGCAGGACTGAGAGAGTAGATCAACCCTTTACGGTCATGCTCATGTCAGATGCTAAGAAACCAGGTTGGTGGCAGTGGTGGGATTTGCTGCTGCTTGGTTCCCGTTAAGTGACCATTCTAACAAGACGGAATTTTTCAAAGCATACAACCTTCTATGCCGGCAAGTATGAAGTCCGTCTCTTGGATTTATATCCCAGGATCTTATAGGCAGAATATTGCAAGTGTGTTCCTGGAGATTACTAGACAAACATGGCTGAATTAGATTAGTGTAAGTGCAACCTCTGTTTCTGCTCTTCCGTCTGACTATAACTTGTCTTCTACAATGGAAATTAGGACATAAATTGTACTTGGGGACACAGAAGTAAATCCCTTTGGCATCACTGCATATGCATTACTCAGACCATGAACAAGTCCTTGTCATCTCTAGTATTCATTCAATGCAACATAAAAGACCAACCAAGACTGCCGGGGCAACTGAAGTACTGGAGACTTTTAAGAGACAGGACCGTTCTGCTTAAAGCACACATTTATCAATTACATCCACTTATTGCCTGCCAGACAGGTAAACAAGATGCATTCGAGATCATGGGCACAGATCATTTGGGAGATACAGCTATAGAAAAAACTATAGAGTGTCAGGGGTGGACTGACCATTGGGGCATTAGGACTATGCCTAAGGAAGCCACTAACCCCCTTGGTCTTTTTGAACACTCATTGAAGTGAATGTATCACCAGAAATGTATCACCTACTGTTTAAATCAATTTTTATGTTAACACATTTTTTTAACATTTTTGCTTATTTTTGCCATGGTCAGCAGGCTTAATAATAGCCTACTACTTCCTGTTCTTTTAAGCAGCCTTATGGGCCATAGAAGCAGTATACTGAAGGGAAGCTATTGACTTATGTGGGAGATTTAAACATTAGGTCAATTTAGAATGACGCATTCCCTTTAATTATTTGCTGTACTTTGAGACAACTTGTGTTAATATGATAGCCAATGGGATAACTAACAAAATTACAAACCCCTTTTATTTGCCTAAAATTACATTTATTGATAAAAAAATCACCTAAAGTGCAGGCCACTAGGGATCTCCCTTCTATCTACTTTGCTGTCTACTCCCTGTTGTCATGTGAAATCTATCTCTAATAAGAGGGACACCGATTACAAAAAGTGGAAAGGGGGAGGGAGTCCCTGCTTGCTGCTGTTTTGTGCTGTTGATAGAAATCAATGGAGAAGAGAGGGAGGAGGAAGCTGCTGGAAGTGGACAGAGGCAGAGAGACTTACGCAGATATGCTGTTGCAGCTAATAGTAAGTGTTTACTATCTCACAACTAGAGAAATCCCATCTACACTGGTCAATACTGCTGTATAATGTCCTCCATGATGTTGATGCCTATGAGGGTGTGCTACAGAAAGATAGAGAAAGTTATTCCCTTCTTTCATATGTAGGAAGTGTATGGAGACATCATAGCAGCTAGTTGACACTCGCAAGCTCAGGGAAAACTGAGAATTAGAGATGGAGCCTGTAGAGGGCAAAACCACGGTATACAAGTCACATAATGGCCAGATATAGTGTTAGTCCTTGTGTACACACAGCAGCGTATTCTGAAAAGCAACCATAAACAGAGGTGAAGCTACAGGTGGCTGGAGGGGAGCTGTGCCCTGGGTGCAATGAGGTGGGGGGCATCAGATCAGCCCCAGTCAACTACTTGCTACAGAAAAGTAGAGAAAGATACCTTTAAGGCTGAGGGATATTTGATGTAATGATCAGGTGACGAGGCCCATGAATAAAAAACTACTGGAGAATCTAAAGGACCTTTGATGATTTATGAGCATGAGATCAGTTACATGTATGGGAAGAGTCACACTTTGGGGTTATTTCTACAGTGCAGGAAATAAAGCTCCTTATAAGCAGATGAGAGAGATCTAACACTGTTTGAGGGGACACTATCACTATGGAGGGGGCACATAGGAGATTATCATTGTGGTGGGCACAAAGGAGGACACTGTCACTATGGGGGGGGGGGCACATAGGAGGATATTATCATTGTGGGGGCCACAAAGGAGGATACTATTACTATGGAGGGGGCACATAGGAGATTATCATTGTGGTGGGCACAAAGGAGGACACTATCACTATGGAGGGGGCACATAGGAGGATATTATCATTGTGGGGGCCACAAAGGAGGACACTATCACTATGGAGGGGCACATAGGAGGATAGTATCATTGTGGGTGGCACAAAGAATGACACCATCACTATGGAGGGGGCACATAGGAGAATATTATCATTATGAGGGGCACAAAGGAGGACACTATTACAATGGAGGATGCACATAGGTGGACATTATCATTGTGGGGGGCACAAAGGAGGACACTTTAATTGTGAAGGTGGCACAAAGGGGGTTTATTAATGTGTGGGGAAGAAAAGGGAACATAAGTCTTGGAGATTGTGCCTTTGACCTTAGCAACACTCCTGGCTGCTAGTACAGCACTAATGGATCACTTAAGACCATGTTCCCGTGGTATTTTTCACTGTGGATCAGAAGTACAATCTATGCAATTTCCACATCAAATTTGCAGTCAAAATTGTATCTGAAGTCCCTCATTAGTTTTAATGAGAATCCGCTCTGTAGTGTACAGGGTGGATTTTTCCTGCACGCAGACTTGAAATCCACGCGTGGAAGAAAAAATGGCAAGTCACTTATTAACATGGATTCGGTGTTCGAAAATTGCAAACTGATTTTTTTCCCATTAACTGTTCTAAATCTGCATGTGGATCCGCGGCTCTTACAAATGAATATGCGTGTAAGAAAGCTGCGGCAATGATGCCTGCTTCTGATGCGAATTTTCACCAGCAGCCATGATTGCATTACCTTAATTCATAAATTGGTCAAGGGGAGGCGCCAAACTGCCCTGGGTGCAGGAAGACCTAGCTACACCTGTGCCAGAAAGAGCAGGTACACTTTAAATCACTGGCGTAACTATAGAGGATGCAGGGGATGTGGTTGCACCTGGGCCCAGGAGCCTTAGGGGGCCCATAAGGCCTCTCTTCTCCATATAGGGAGCCCAGTACTATGAATAAAGCATTATAGTTGGGGGCCCTGTTACAGGTTTTCCATTGGGACCCATTGGAGCTTCAAATTATGCCTCTGAGTTAAGAGGTTAAGAGAAGTTGAGGGACCCCAAGATAAACTTTTGCACGCAGGTCCATGAGCCTTTAGCTACTAGGCCCCTGCTTTAAATATATGTGCAGGGCCTAATGCAAGTGATACGTCCTGCTCAGATGCATTGTATAAAGCGAAACACAAGTGGATCATAGTAGTTGGTAAGTGCAGTATGCTTCATTGAAGGGATTAAATAATTGGTTAAAAAGTGGGCCCAGTACACAGCCCCACAACCTGCAGTGAGCAGGGGAGTAGGGATGCGTGAACTTTTGAAAAGCTCGGCAAAAATTTTGATTGATCAGAATTCGTTTGAACTAAACTGGAACTTCACCAATACCCCTAGAACTAATGTATAACTATCTAATGGGCATTAAAGCCCAGTATAACATATAAAGAAGGAAAAAGAAAGATGAAGAAGGAAAAAGAAAAAGAAAGAGAAGGAAAAATAAGAAAAGGAGAAGAAGAATAAGAAGGGAAAATATTCTTTGATCTTCTTTTTCCTACTTATGTTTCCTTCTTCTTTTCCCTGATCATTTTCCTTCTCTTTTCCTTCTTCTTTTCCTTCTCTTTTCCATCTTCTTTTTCTTCTCTTTTCCTTCTTCTTTTCCTTCTCTTTTCCTTCTCTTTTCCTTTTTCTCCTTTTCCCCCTTCTTTTTAAAGTAGGAAAAAGAAGTAGTAGAAAGAAGAACAATTTTAGCATGTTTGGCCGAGACAAACTGCCCAAGGGTTGTGTTTGTGTTAAACTCAATTTTTTGGCAAAGTTTAACCCCAAACAGTATATTAGGGTGGATTCACATCTGCATTGGTTTCACACAGTTCAGGGAGCGGGAAAGAGGAAAACCCACAGCTGAACGGAACCGAACAGCACTAAATGGACATAATTAACTAAAATGGGGTCCGTTTGCTTACCGCTCAGCTGACCGTCTTTTGGATGAAAGAAAAATCGTTGCATGCAGCACTTTTTCTTCCAGTACTTTGAGACGGATCTGCGACAAAACCTCCAACCGGAAGTTCCAACGCAGATGTGAAACCAGCCTTATATTTTTTTTTTTTACTTTTTCCATTTTTGGGGATAAAAGTTAAAAACCCTTTTTTGGAAACATTTTTATTTTGCATCACTGCATTGGGCTAAACCTCACCTTTTTGCCTGTGCTAGTTTACATAAAAATAACTCAATGAATGTGTACATTTACAGAGTTGATGATCTCTTTTGATTTTCTTATGCCGACTACTGAATATGCATATGTGTCTACATACACGTTATTTCACAAGAATGCTATTTATATCAGCGTCTCAATGCCGACAGACTCTACCGACTTTAATAACTTGAAAGCGATATTTCAAACTCTGCAATTATCTTGACCAGCAAAAGCCCAATTAACATGGAACAGTTCAAAACTAAAACCTAACAATGGTTAAGGCTTTTGAAACAATGTTATGGTAATTCCTTAATTAGTTGTGATTTCTTTGTGTCTTTTCTAGGCCAATACAGGCTAATCTTCCAAGGGAGAATTTATACATGAAGGAGGTAATTTTATAAATGAAGTCGTAATGTCTCATATTGTTTCATTTAACAGTTTAACAAAAGGGTTTTGTTAAGAATAAATGTATGCAGTGAACCCAAAGATGTAATGCAAAGTCATACCGGGCTTAGTAAAAAGAACAACCAAGATCTGCGAACCAAAATGTAAGCTCTGGTTGCCATTACAGTAAGGTGGAGGACAACATTCTAGACAAGCCTCTATATATTATATGTTGTTTGTTGGGTCAACCTTAGTAACAAGTTCCACTACCCAAGATGGCATAACTAGAAAGTGCTCAACCCCCTAGTAAACCTTTGAATGAGACCACTAAGTAATTGCCAGATGCATGTGAAAGTTATGGGGAGGACAAACCTCATGGCCAAGTCGCAGTAAAAAAAAGAAAAACACACAACTTTTGTGCAAGTACAAATTCCAGCAAGACCTAAAAAATGAGCAGAGCTTGATGGGAAAATGGTACCACACCGACTAATTAACCCCAAAAGTAGAAACTGCAGGACAGGTGCAGAGGTATACCTTGAACCTGCTGGGCCCCAATGTGAAATCTCTAATAGGGCCTCCCAACTATAATTGGTCATTCATAGTACTGGTCTCCTTCTTTGGGGAGGAAGACCTTTTGGGCTCCTAAGTAGAGATGAGCAAACCTACTCGGTTCGGGCGTTTTTGAACTCGAGCACCGCTTTTTCTGAGTTACTCACTACTCGGACGAAAAGATTCGGGGGGGGCACCGGGGGGTGGGGGGGCCGCGTGGTGGAGCGGGGGGTAGCAGTGGGGAACAGGAAGGAGCTCTCTCTCCCTCCCCCACCCCCCACTACCCTCTGCTATCCCCCGCTCACCCCCGGCACCCCCCGAATCTTTTCGTCCGAGTAGTGAGTTACTCGGAAAAAGCGGAGCTCGAGTTCAAAAACACCCGAACCGAGTAGATTCGCTCATCTCTACTCCTAAGGCTCCAGGGCCCTGGTGCAAATGCATCTTCTGTATGCATTATAGTTACGCCCCTCCACAAGAGCATGAGAAGCTTAAAAACCACAGACCAGAAACCCAAATGAATTCAGACCCCAGATCACTCACCTAAAATCAGACTACAAATTTCAAACCCAACTTCGTCTAACCCTTTAATGAGTGCAACCATTTCTGTAGTCTACTCCATTGCGTGGTATCTGCACATCCTCACTTCCAGGTGGCTGTTGTGCACCTTCCACATGACTACTTGTTTCCAACTCTTAAAAAATTGTCTGCTTTTCAGCTTTTCCATCGTACAATAAACCTGTTCCTATTCCTTCTCATGACTGGCTGTTAGCCCAGGAAGTAGTATTCTTAACATTTCAATACAAAAATGCTGCAAAGGAGAAGTACTTGGAAGGGATGAGGAATCGTAATTTAATTATTTTCTTAGAATTTGACCTAATCAATGATTCACTCAGAACTATAGAGGATGCAGGATGGCCGTGGTGCCTTTGTTAGATTGGGACAGGCCCGATAGCTGAGCACTCTACTACCAGGGGCAGCAGGAGATTTGGCAGGACCCACCAATTTCAGAGCAGAACTGACCTTGATGACCAGCACAGGCATAGGGTTCACAGTGACCAGGGATCTCTGGACAAATGAGAACCCACATGGCCTTGCTGTTTAGCACCCAGAGGAAATCCCTCCATAGTGCTGTGCAAGAAATGTGAAACGTTATTCAAACTTAAAGTCTTTCCTCTCAAGAGCAGGAGTGGAACCAAATAGTGATCCCAAGTAATTTAGATTTAATGGGTGCTCCAGAGGAGTGTAGATGTCACTTGCAGTAGGAAACAAAGGCACTACTTGTGTCCATACTAGGTGTAGCCTCAGCAATCAAGTCTGCATAGTGGGCAGAACCCACTCTCCAAACTGGATCTACTGCGCCACAAAGGAACTTACAAACACTTTTTGCTTTTAAACTCATTTTATTGAAGTTTTAACATACAAAATTGTCAAAAAATTACAATTTACAGTACATGACAGTTTTGTTGCTCATAACACTTGGTGGAAAGATCTGGAACCTCGGAACTTAGTAGGTGGAGAAAGAAAAACAATATCAAGGCTAAACATTCTGGATGTCACAGATTGCATTTCAAGATCTACTGTTTGAATGTGGGATCCGCTGGAGTCCCAATATAGATGAAGTTAGCATCTGCGGGGTGTATATTGTGAGGGCGGAGTTACACTATAGACCCCAAATCTTTTCAAATTTATTAGGGCACTTTTGCCCTTCATAGACTATATAATTATATGGTATGACAGAGTTAATCATCTTCAACCATATAGAAAGTGATGTATTTTTATGATCCATCCATCTTGGGGCGATTGTTTTCCTGGCCAGGAATAATGATTCTCTCAGAAAGCTTGTTATATGGTGCTGCCATGGTTCATCGTCTAGTATCCCAAATAGGCAAATTTCAGGGCATGTATGAACCGGGACTCCTAGGATCTCTGAGAGGACCCCTGCAACCTCCTCCCAGAAGCTCTGGATGACCGGGCATTCCCATATCATATGCAAAAAGTCCGAGCGAACACATGTACATCTTATGCAATTTGTTGATGGGGACCTACCCATTTTATGGAGCCTTACTGGAGTCACATAGCATTGGTGCATTATATAGAATTGTACCATTTTGTTGTTTGCCACTGGTGAAACAAATAGAGGAGATTCCCACACATCCTTATAAGTATCATCCGTTAATGTCGGAATAAGTGTCCTCTGTTTTAGAAGGGCATGAGGTGTTGTCTGGGATGTTTTGCATGAGATAAAGTGGGAATACAATGTGGCCCTGGGGGCCTTTGGAGTGCAAAATGCCTGTTAAAAGATAATGTAATATGTAGCACCCTGGGGTTGAAAATTGTGTTTGCAATGCATGCCTGAGGGCTCCCACCCACTAGCGTTTTTTTTCTCCACTGCGCTGCAAGAGTAAGTGAAAGGGCTGTGCAGATTGGCTGAGGGCTCAGCCAATAGCAGCTACTGCTTAGCTATTGGCTGAGCGCTCAGCCAATGGCAGATAGCTCTAAGCTATTCATTCATAAATAGCAATATCTTAGCTATTCATGAATGAATAGCTAAGAGCTATCTGTCATTGGCTGAGCGCTCAGCCAATAGCTAAGCAGTAGCTGCTATTGGCTGAGCCCTCAGCCAATCTGCACAGCCCTTTCAGTAGGCGGGGATTTTTAAATCCCCGTCTGCTGAAAGAGCTCAGTAGCCATGCCGGGGAGCCAGCCGGAGGACGCAGCTGACAGCAGGAGAGGTAAGTAACTTTTTTCTTATTTTTTTAACCACTTTTTTATGATTATCGGGGAAGGGCTTATATTTCAAGCCCTTCTCCAATAATCATTTTGCAGGGCTTGTCAGAAACCACTGCTTTCAATGGGATCAGCAGCAGTGCTGATCCCATTGAAAGCAGTGGGATAGCATGCCGCGGACTTCTGCCACAGCTGTGACAGAAGTGCGCGGCATTCTCTATATCTTTTCAATGGGGCTAGCGCTGCTGCCGCTGGCCCCATTGAGAAGACTGGCGATGTCGCAGCGATATCCCAGCGATTTTGGGATATCTGCCTGCGTTTTTCTCGCACTGCGATGCGAGACTTTAACTTTAGAATCGCATCGCAGTGGAGAAAAAAACGCCAGTGGGTGGGAGCCCTGACTTGGAGGAATTTGTAAAAGTGTGATTGAGGTAATTCATACTTAGTCCACAGATGTTCAACTGAGAGTAAAGTATTAAGAGTATGCCCCGACCCTCCCATCCATGGTCGTCTTATAACTTGAGCATCGCTGCAAGTCCGGGATTGCACCATAGAGGTGTATCTACTATAATGTCTGTGAATTGGCCAAGGGGTTTTGCCCGTCTCCAGATTTGTAAAGCCAATTTGTGTATTGGTAGCATTGTATCCGAGAGCACCAAGGGTGACTCCAATACGGACCACAGCCTGGGGACTCTTAAGTAGTGCCCCAGATGTGACTCTGAGTTAGTCAGTGGGCTATCCCCCACACAGCTTCTCAGATGGGTCAACTGTCCAGCAATACAGTATAAGGATAGGTCTGGAAGGGAGGCTCCCACATCTTTCTTTGGCCTTTGGAGTGTAGAGAAGAGCAGTTTTGGGTGTGGATTTGCCCATATAAAGGTAGACATTTAAGAGTTTAATGCTTTGAAAAAGCGGTTTGGGATCCATGTCAGGGTGTGTTGCAGAATGTAAAGGCATTTGGGTAGCACTATCATCTTAATTAAATTTATTTGACCCACTACTGACAGTAGCAGAGAACTCCGCAATTTAAATTTGATCTTAAATAGATCTATTAGGGGATGTACCTTCCGAACTTACAAACACTTTTACACAGGGAGGACATTGCTTGGCAACATCTATACTCGCCCTTCATATTCGCGGCACCATCAAACCACCCCATGCTCCAGGTCCAGAGGGCACTTTACATAAAAGGGACAACGTTACATAACACTATTTGTCAACCTCTTGTGAAAAATTAACCCAGAGGCCAACTGTAGCACAGTTAGATCATCTCAGTCTCTAACCTGGTCATTGCTATTGTACCAAGAGCCCAATTTCCAAGAAAATCCAAAGTTTTGATTTTTTTACACCTTCAAACTCCATTGTGATCTGAGCAGGGGTGTAACTATGGAGGATGCGGTTGCCCCCGGGCCCAGTAGACTAAGGGGACTCATAAGGCCTCTCCTCTCCATATAGGGAGCCCAGAACTATGAATAAAGCCTTATAGACGGATGCCCTGCTATAGATTTTGCATTGGGGCCCAGAAGCTTTAAGTTACACCTCTGGATCTGAATATTCGATATTTGATGTGCATGTCTTGAACATAAGCTGCATGATCTCCATTGTCATCTCAATGTGCTTTACTTCTATTCTCTAGCTCTGGATGTGAAGGACAACCGTGCCTTTTATATATAGTGTGTGTTGTTTTAAACAAAACAGTTTTTTGAAGTGCCGAAGAAATAGTAACCCTGTGTAGAATTTCGAGCCAATGAAATATGTTTACGTCATCCATCTAACCTGTGCTTCAGATGACAGGAATGCCATGGCCATTTCATATTTCTAAAGAGGTGGCACATTTTCTTCAAGCTATTGTATTTCCAGTGCACTCGTATTCATTTGAATGCATGGATTACAGCGCTCTGTACCGCTCGAGTAATGTGCCTTAGCGAGTCTACTCATCTCTATTCATAATCTATACGTGTACCTTTATTTTACCACAATTTATGCCGTCCTACAAGTCACTCGATGACTTTTGAGTTCCTCTCCTAGAAGCTTCTAGTATTGACTTTTTTGGTATATGTTGTACTTTCCACATGTTTACATTTATCTACATTTGGGTAGTTAGTTACCTTGCTGTTATACATCTACTTTACCTGCACCATTGTGATTGTATCCTTATATATACAGTATATTTGTATCTTTTGCGTAGTATGCCAAAAGCATCAGCTTGAAAGGTTGTACTGTGGATATCTGGAAGTAGTTACTAATCCAAAAAGCATTTTCAAATGGATCTTGACTGTGTGCTATTCAATTTGCTTTTATTGTTCTCTCTTGTGGAGTGCTAGACAGTAGACCTCCAGGACATTGCACCATGCCCTCAGCATAGGAAGGTGTGCTACCACTCTTTGTTATCTAGGCTGTTATATGTCAGCACATGTACGAATAATCGTGATGAGCAAACTTTTTAAAACTTTGGTCTGGCCAGTTCACTGAATTTGGGCAAAAGGTTTGGTTTGGTCCGAATTATGTCGAACTCAACCAGAACATCACCAATATGCCCACAGTTGGTGTATAACATTGTCTTGAAGCCATTAAAACCCTGTATAGCATTCTTAGGTCCCCAAGGGGTGTGTGTGAGTACTTTTTAGCAGTTTGGAAGGAAAAGTAAAAGAGAAAGAAGGTTGATGAGGAGGAGGAGAAAAAGAAGCAGAGGATGATGAAGAAGCAGAAGATGAAGAAATGAAGACAAAGAAAAAGGAAGAGAAAAATAAGAGGAAGAAACGGACCATTATTTTTTTGTGTTTGGCAGAGAAGAACTGCCCGAGGTTTGGGTTTGTGCAGGACTGAACTTTTAGCAACGCTCAACCCAAAACAGAGTTCAACTTTTTCGGCTTGCTCAACACTAATGAATAAATCAACTTTCATTTTTCACCATTGTTTTTGAATCACTCTGTAATGCGAGTGCACCTTACGTAACATCACGAAGTTCACTGTAGAAAGGACCTAATCCCTCTAAAAAGAAGGTTAAAGGGGTTTTCCAGTGAAATACTATTGATGTCCCATCATCAGGATCGGTCATCAATAGCTGATTGACCGGCGTCTGTTGCTCGGTACCCCAACCGATCAGCTGTCAGTGCCGCAAACACACAGAGTTCGGAGCAGTAGCCTGTGTGCTAACCTCCATATAGTGGCCGACGCTTGTAACTGCAGGCATAGCTCTCATTGAAATCAATGGGAGCCGTGCCTGTAGTTACAAGTGCCGGCCACTACACAGAGGTCGGCATGAAGGCTTCGACTCTGACCTCTGTGTTATTGCGGCACTGACAACATGCGCCCGCTCAGCTGATCGGTCGGGGTACCAAGCAGCCGATCAACTATTGATGACCTATCCTAACTATTGATGACTGATCTTAAGGATATGTGATCAGTAGTATTCTCCCTGGAAAACCCCTTTAAAGTACCCGTAAGTCAAATCAGTGAGTGCCAGAGAGGGTCCCTGCCTGTCACAGAGGCATAGAAAATATAAGACTTCCCAAGCTGCTCATTGTTGCCTATCTAACTCGAAAGATTAAATAAGGCTTTTCCATTTCTATGATTCTTTCAGGCCCCCATATGGCATCCTTGTCTCTTTGGAGACAATCTACAGTAATTAGCGGTCTTGGAAGCATCAGGGAAGACCAGTATACCGTTTATAAATGTATATGTAGAATTTTTGAGCTTCTTCAAGTAGGAACATACTGTTTTTTCTATAATATTAAAGTCTCAATGTTTCTCAACTTCTTCTCTGTTCCTATTATGAGACGAATGCAATCAATACAGTTATTCATTGTAATCATTAGAGCATTTACCCAATTACAAAACATTTTTTCAGCATTTTAATTAGTTCTTACATCTCGCAATCGGATTTATTTTTAGGATTCTCTCTGCCATGCTCTTGGTAAAAAGTTCTGCAGCAAAGTGCTAACAGTTTGCGAGTGAGAAATACTGTGGAGTTCTGTAATATATATGATTATAACAAAATAATACAGCTGAACGAGAACAGCAGAAAATAGGAAAATTTAGGCTGATAATTGTAGGCCAGCTAGAGTTAGGGATAATTACATAATGAGTATCGCACTTCTAATTTAAAGAGAGTTATAGTCGAATGATTCTTCTCAGGGTATGGATGATGTGGATAACTACACTCATTATTTGTAAGTGGGAAGAAGAAGCTGCTGTTATGGAAAAAATGTTAATATTCAGTTTTTACAATTTTTATGTCTTTTTTTTTTCCTTTTTAATAGTGATTTAGAAAAGATGTTTCGATAAGATGACCCTTTTCCATATACCAAATGAGAATATATAGATGCGATAATGTGGACCGGAGCAAAGAGTATCTAACAGAAAGTTTCTCTTAGGCTTTATTCCCACGAGCGCATGTCGGCCGCCGTTTTCACGGCCGGCCGATATATGCTACATTGGGAGAGGAAAATCTGGTGAACGGATGCACAAATCAAACATTTGTGTGCCCGTTCAGATGGCCTGGGGAGCCTAGCGCAAATGCGCCAAGCTCACCAGGCCATCGGCCATTTCCCCTCCCTATTGCAGGCTCACCTCTCGTTCCTCCACACTTGTTCTGTGCAATGGGAGGGGGCGGGACGGAGGCAGAGTTAAGCGCCGGTCCGCCCTGCCTCCTTCCATTGATGGCTATTGATAAAGGGCGGGCGCTTAGCTCCGCCCTCTCCCCCCCTTGTCCATAGCCATCAATTGGAGGAGGCGGGGCGGACTGCCGCTTAGCTCCGCCTCCATCACGCTATCTCACATTGCACAGAACGAGCAGGGAGGCACGAGAGGTGAGCCTGCACAGGAAAGAGGAGAACAGAAGGAGGAAGTTGAGCAGCCATGCTGCTAAACTCCCTCCCACCTACAGCCGCTGCCATGGGCTCCCATAGGAGCACATGCAGGGGCCAACGTATTCCCGGCAAAAAAGATAGTTCCAGGACTACCTTTTGGGCTCAACATAAAAACGCTTGGCGCTATATTGGCTTGGCCGGGCATTTTTACGTCTCAGAAATACACCCATGTGATCTGATACATTGGAATCCAATGCATCAGATCACAGCGCATATCAGCCAGCCGTCAAAACGGACATCTGGTATGGGCTTGTGGGAAAGAGCACTTAGCCACCTATTAAATGATTGGCCATTAATAGAATGTCCAGCTGCAACTTTATAGCAGTTGGTCCTCTACACAGGTATTGGTGTGTCCGCAGTATTAGTTTGGAATGTTGCACCATCGCGTGGCATAATGTTTTGTTTGTAACTGTCTGTTTTGAGATTACCCTGGTTGATTGCAAGGGTGAGGCCAGACGGTTGAGAATAATATGGTCACATGGCATGTGCCCCTTCTCCGTGGCATGCCTTGGAAAGAGGATAGTGTGGATGCGATCCGGAGTCCTCCACCAGATAAGGGTTAGTGCATTGCCCGGTGGACCAAAAGAAGGAGAAGGTGCTGTAGAAAGAGATCACATGCTACAAGTGCTCCTAATGCCTGGGAGACAAGAAGGACTGATTCAGTTCAAGTGGCCTCGCTCTTGTATGCAGTTCTCTTTTACCTTTCTTCATGCCATATTGCTCACCTAACATGACCCAAGGTCAACTAGGATACTCGGCCGGCAACGCCTATTCTCAGGCTGACTAATCTCAGACTTGGTTGTTCCCGCATATCACACTGTCTTCAGTCTCACTTTTCAGAAGCATTCTGACCATTCGTCGTATCATCTTCCTGGTATTATTAGTATCTAAAAGTTTTGGGAGTGTTGGGGCATAAAACATCAGGTCCATCATCTTTATCAATGTTCTCTCTGGTGGACGTATTCTGGAAACATATTAACCTGGGTACCTATTCATGCCAGATAGTGTGCCAACCCAATAATCCAGCATTAGCCTGGTCCCCTACCTAATTCTATGTTACTGGAATTTCACTACTCATTAATATATTGCCAATGCCTACAGCTAATAGAAGATAGATGTAAATTATATAGGTCAATGAGAGATTCTAGACATACTGTTGCACCACATCATGAAATCAATGGTTCATGGACCAACTCTTGAAGTATTTTGGCCTTTTAACACCCTGTCTACCTATCTTTGGTTTGATAAGCATAGAGCATGTTTACTCATTACGGACCAACTAAAGCCCAGTGAGATTTCACCGGGTGTAAATGCCAGCCTTGCCTTGGCTGTTCTTTACTATGGCAGTGTAGCCTGTAATACAGAGGTTGCTATAACAACAACTGGCATTGGCATCACTGATTCCGTTCAAACAAGATATAGCCTTTGAGTAACAATGGGCTAGTATTTACATCGAAGATGTAAGACACCCAATGACTCCCGGCATTGGCACTGGTCAACAATTTTGCTCACAGAAGCCTTTCGTCGAGGAGAACTTTGTTGTAATATTGTTGAAGGACGAAGTTGGATATTCTTCTGATTCTGCCAGACATGGTCCTGCAACTTTCATGAATATCACAGACAACCACTTGTGGATTACATGACCGCATGACCTCCCAGTAAATTACAAGAATAACTAATCTGTATTCTATTTGATATTCCTGATACTTTTTATATATGCAGTTCAGTTTATGGAGTTTAGCATAAATTTAAGAATCATGCAAAGAAGTAAAGAATTTATCTCAGCCCATGGTTAATTGAATTCTCAACCCTATCTAATCTCCACAGACTCATCATTAGGTAAACATTGAAATAATAAGGACATTAGCTGTACCTTCAAACAGGAAGTTTTCTTAATGATGAGGCAATAATCCCTTCGCTGCCCAAGGGCCAGAAATGCTTTGTAAACCAATTTGTTTTATATCATGTAATACTTGGTTGCAGATTAATTTTTGGAGTTTTTTTTCTGTTCTTTTGACAAAACAAGTTACAAGCTTATAAAGTGGCATGAAAGTGGAGAAATGGCATCACATTAATACCATGACAAAGACGGAAATGAGTTGCATTGTTGGAAATTGAAGCATGAATCCATATACATGAAATATTATACTTGTGTTAGTATACGTGTTACGTGTGCTGCTGGGATCTGCAGTTCTAAGCTTCCTAGCAGCACAGCCCTCACAGGGTTAATTGATTGAGCTGGCTGGGTGTGGCACTTCCTGCTAGCCAATCTCATGGGTCTGTGTTCACATATAACATCCTCAGAACAGGACTATCCACACCTGATGTCTGGCCACCTGCACAGACACTGGACCTGTCACTGTTCACACACAACATCCTCGCATAGCAGCATATTTCATACCAACATAAACGCACAAATGGACACGAACTGCAAGGCACAGATCACACAGCAAGCTGCAGCAAAACACAGATAGCAGGTCTCACAGCAAACTTCAACAGACAAGGATTCATGAGTGCTCACCCTGAACACCATACAGACTGACCAGGAGCTGGGTTTATATGTGAGCACAAACTCAGGAGATTTGCTAGCAGGAAGTACCACACCCAGCCAGCTCAATCAATTAACTCTGAGAGGGCTGTGCTGCTAGGAAGCTTAGAACTACAGATCCCAGCAGCACACGTAACAATACAGTTGTGTAACTATACATTGTCATAGGAAGAATACTGATCCTTCCAACTTGTGTCGGCTTTTGCTTGCAATGCACATTCCAGCCCTGAGGATCATCAATTAACTTTCTCTCTAGTCCAATATATTTCCAGGTTTATTAGAGGAAGGGCCAAATGAAGAGTCTATTACACCTCCTATCCATATGCCCTATAGGACACATGACCATATAGGAGCTAGGGTGTCCTCCTGTTGGAGAACGTAAGGTAACTATATTTGCATGGCCACCATCCATTCCTTTGCAATGGATGGCTTCATCAGCAATAACAGTTGATTGTCAACTACAACTGCGTTATTATGTCCTCCAAGAAGACTAAATAAACAGTTCAAGGACTCCTTTGGGCTTTTGGATTCTGTTTGCTACATTAAAGTAAGTCGTTCTGCTGTGGGATATGTTCAAATATTGCTTATGGATACTCAAGCATAACCCTCTTCTGGAAAGCTGAAGGAAGATCAAAAATGTTATGCAAACTTAGCCATAAGGCCCTTTTACACGGGCGAAGAATCTCCCGATTCTTGCTTGCCCAAAAAGAAGAGTTAGTGAAGTCATCAGCAGTCACCCATGCTCCTGCAACCTACTTAGACTGCATGATTCTCTTTGAGAATCATGCAGTTCTCGTGCTGTAGTCGTTCAGTTTTGCACATTCCTAAGTCAAACACTGAACAATCAGTGTTTAAACTGCCCAAGAAGGCGAGTGAGAACCTCGCGAGTCTTGCTCGTCATTGAGTTGTTTGCCCACTTTTAAACAGAACAATTACTCAGTTTTGCTCGTTTTAATGATTTTCTTATCAATAATTATTCTGTCAAAACAGGGCATGGAGCAATACCTCTGCAGCGCCACCTATTGGAAGGCAGCATTCCTGCAAGTCAATGTTAGTCTCTTTATACAAGCCTTGTAACAATGACTGGGAATTGAAAGCCAAGCCAGAATCCATTCACAGACAGCTGTTTTGGGGTGCAGTAAGTTCCTAGCTTGGCTAGCGAGAGGCCTGTGATATGGGTCAGGGACACTGTCTTTTCTTCTTAGGGAGAGCAGCTAGAAGGTGAGTGAGTGAGGAGACTTATAAGGCCATTTATGCTCCTCTGGGAAAAATGCAAATAGGGGAGACGGAACAATACGGCCGCCTGCACACGGGCGGAAATCCCGCGGCGGGATTTCCGCCACTGAAAGTTTGCATAGGAGTGCATTACAGTACGCACTCCTATGCAGACGGCCGCAGTTAAGCCGCGCGAAATCTCGCGCGGCAAACAAACCGCGAAATGTCCTATTTTTGTGCGGGGCACGCACTCACCCGGCCGCCGGCTCCGGTCTGCGCATGCGCCGGCTGCACTGCAGCCGGCACATGAAAGAGCTGGGGCCGCCAGGCGCGGGAGAGTACGCGCTCGTCCCTGCAGGCTCTCGGGTCGGGTCCCGCGGCGAGAATTCTCGCTGCCGGATCCGACTCGCTCATCTGCAGGCGGCCTACCTCTGCAGTGCACCCTTATTTGAATATTGCCCGAAAACTTATGCACCCAAGAGTTGTCTCATGTAAACCACACTAACATGGCGGTAGAGTTGTGGTGCATAGATGATTTTTTATTTGTCAGCCTTCACAACTTGCTGTTTCTAACAGAACTACAAATTCTACTGCCTACTAGACACCTCTCAAAGAGAATGTCCAGTAAGCAGTTCATCATTTGAAGCTTTAACGGGGTTTCCAGGAAAAAGACTATTTATGACATATACTCAAGATAGGTTATCAATAGTTGATCAGCTGTGGGCTGACAATTGGGACCCCACCCAATCAGCTGATCAGGCACCCATCTACAGTGCTGAAAATATACAGGGGCGGAGCGGAAGCTGCTGCTGCAGCCCTTGTGAGGTGGCTGACATTTGGAACTGCAGGCAAAGCTCCCATTGATTTCAGTGAGAGCTGCACCTGTAAAAGCAAGCACTGGCCACACAAGTCAGACCTCAGTTGATCAGCCAGGGTCCTGAGCACCGGACTCCAGCCAATCAACTATTGATGACCTATCCAGAGGATACGTCATCAAGAGCATTTTCCTATAAAAACTCCTTTAAACATATGATAGTCACAGCATCTAGGAAAACAACCATCCAAAGCACAAGTGCAAGCTCAACAGACACAAAATTGAGATGGTCTAGATCAGTGATGGTGTACCTTTTAGAGACTGAGTGTCAAAACTACAACCCAAAACCCACTTATTTATCGCATCAGGGGGCGGGGCTTATCACCACGTATGATTTTACCTCTGTCGTTATAAAAAGGACAGGGACGCTTCAAAATAGACAGGAGGAACGCCATCTGTTTTTTTCCCAGCTGGAGCTCTGGATTACCATTGGTGTGGGTTTCGACTGGAAATCAGCTGTGTACCCACAGCTGATTTCATACTATGCGGCGCTCCCCTCACCCTCTCTGTAGGCTTCCCGCAGTCAGCGTTCCCCATTTTCCAGTTTCCAGCGGCCTGTGAAGGCCTCACCCAACCAGTATCACCTGACCAGGCCGCTAGGAACTGGAAGTCCGGAAGCGCTGACAGCGGGAAACCTACAGTATAGTATGAAATCAGCTGTAAACCACATGTAGACGTACCCTAAGTCAGCTTGAGGTATGCTGCCACGTGCAGAGCAGCCTTAGTAGTAATAGTGTCCCCTATATCAGCCCCAGTAGTGGCCCCTATATGACCCCCACAGTGGCCTCAGTAGTAATAGTGTGCCCCATATCAGCCCCAGTAGGAATAGTAACCACCACAACGGTCTCAGTAGTAAGAGTGTCCCCTATATTGGCCACAGTAGTAATACTATTACTACTTGGGCCTATATAGAGGACACTATTACTAATAGTGTCCCCCATATCAGCAAACCAGTAAACCCCACAGTAGCCCTAGTAGTAATAGCGCCCCCCTGAAACCAATATACTTACCTCTTCCTGGTCTTCAAAGCGCTGCTGCTTCCCTGCTTGGCGCTGCTGTGGATGAAAGTGCATGGCGGGATGCCTCCTACCTTCTCCTCTACTCCTGCGGCACCAAGGAGAAGAGGTCAGAGTAAGAGGATCCTGGAAGCACACACTGCCGTCAAGTTGTCCACCCATAACAGTGCCACTGAGTGATTACCAGCCAGGGAGCCGCAGCATCCCGGCTGGTAATCACTTTAATGGTGACCACACATGGGCGCGCATGCCCACAGAGAGGGCTCTGAGTGCCCCCTCTGGTACGCATGCAATAGGTTCGCCACCAAGGATCTAGTTTAAGCCTACCCATACAAATAAGATAGCTGTGGGTCAAATGTTCTTTGGTTGACAGCTATTTCACCCAACACACCCATATACATGCACAATTGGCCAAGCATGCATGGGTTCTGAATTCAAAGAGGGGAAGAAGGAAGCAGCAGCTTATCTCCCAGGGACAAAAGGATTAGACAATTTAAATTCAACTGCTTGATCCTTATATCCCTGAAGATCTGGCATCAGAAGAGTGTTATACCCATCCAAAATACGAAAATCGAATGGAAAGCTCTTTTCAGTTTTGTTTTTTGCATTAAAGACAATTACAGAGGGAAGCAAACTGAAGGGCTGCAGCCCCATTTACATGGGACGACTGTCGGGCAAATGATGCTTGACACTAGTCCCATGTTGCTGCACAGGGGCGAGTATCGTTGGCTCATAGTGGGGCACCTGGAGGAGATTTCACTGCTCGCTCTCCCCTGACCCTCTCCATTCACTTAACACTGAAGTTTATTCAGCTTAAAATTCTGAATGATGATCGTTCAGTGTAAACAGCAGCCGTTCAGTACTGTACGACCGCTGTGTTAAGTGAATGAAGAGAGGCGGGGGAGAGCAAAGAGAAAAATCTCCTGCAGCGGCTCCGCTGTGAGCCCATGCAGAGACGAGTGTCGGGTATCGTTTGCCCGACAGTTGTCCCGTGTAAATGGGGCTTTCCATCTGCCTTCAGTGTTGAATGGGTCCTTTTTATCAGTACACTACAAAGCAAAATAATAGGTGACCTCAGAGGGACAGGGAGGGAAGAGAAAATAAGCCCAGGAAAGAAGAGGGGGAGGGAGAAGCTCAGCCACCATCCTCAAGCCAGGAGTGTGCATTGTGTATTGTGGCATTGCGTACATTGTATATTGTGTGCATTGTGCTGATTTGGCAGACCCCCCATAGTGAAACGTGTACAGCGTGCAATGACCTGCATATACAATAATCAGCTACTCAACCCCCCAAAAAGGTATTTGCATGCATCAGTTCTTTTCATAGCACTGTAACCCTTTGCAATAAAGGAGGCTTCTCCACATTTATTCCACTCTACGCATTTGTCATGTTGGCACAATGGCTGCTCTTTTGATGCCCCTTTCGACATCCTAATAAACAAATGCATTGACTGTTCTAATATTTACAATGAGTGACGCACTTCAAATATATTTTCTTCAATGCTTTAAGCTTACGATTTCATGTTATCTTACACGTTTTTAGAAGTCATCAATTATTAAAATTGTCTAAATGAATAAGAAATTCTGCAGTGAGAAAAATTCCATTCCGCTAAGAAGTGGGCCAAAGTTAACAGCTGTCTGCCACCAACATGAAAAAAAAAATGGCTTCAACTACTGGATGTTAAAGCAAAGACGCTTTAGGGAAGATATTAGGAATTCAGCGAGACTTCAGAAATGAACATAGCTTTAATGTATACGGTTTCGGCTCTCTTTAAGTTGCAAGAAATAAAGCTGAAAGATTAAAGTCAGCAAAACTGAATGAAATATTTTGTTTTACATTCACGGTTGAATGAGAAATTAGGGCTGTAAAATGTTTCATTTTAACACTCTGCACTATCTTTCATTTTCGCAAGATTAACGATTATTTGACCGATAATCATTCTGTGTAAAAGGGCCCTTAGATTAGGTGATATGATCTGCATTCCTAAAGAGATGTAATTTTAGGGCACATTTAAAATTGTGGGTGTTGGTGTTTAACTTGATTGTTTGGGGTAGTGCATTCCAGAGAACTGGTGCAGCCCAGGAGAAGTCTTATGACACAACTTAGGGTCTTTTTTAGATGTGCCGATTCTCGTTTGAACGAGCGAGTGATGTCACCACTAACTCGTTTGCACTGGTGTAGCCTGTTTAGGCGGATACATCATTGACTCGTTGAATTGAGAATGGTTCAGAATCATTCAGTTCCTGTATAAATGAATGAAAGGACTGAACGATTGCTGTTTAAAGCAAACAATAAGCGAATGAGCCAGCGATGGTTTTTATGTCTGCATAATATAAAAGACGAATGAAAAGCACACGATTCTCGTTCGTTGTTCAGACATTGGCTCATGTTTAGACCGAATGATTATGGTTCATTTTCACCTGTTTGAACTCTTTTTTGAATGATAATCCTTTAATCTAAAAGCACCTTTAGTTTAAGGTTGTTAGCAGAGTTGTGAGTGGTAGACCGAGATAAGGGAGGAGGAATAGGGCGGTGCAGCAATATGGAGAGCTTCATGGATGAGTGCATCACAGAAGGGGAAATATAAAAAAATTCAAAACAATCATAGAAAATGGCCGTTACTTACTGACTGAGGAGTGCATATAGATGCATCCTATCACCATGCAGGTAGCTGACTACCAAATGGAGGAGCCAATAACACCTGTGCAGGACACCGATGAAACACCCACTCACACTGCCTCCTGATAATGAGGGGGGTGGCTGCTTGGTGTATACTCCCACACATAGTGGATACAGGGTGCCAGACCATTCTGATATATGTAGTTCACCATGCAGACCAGCAACCTATTAATGACGCCATGATAATTCGGCGGGTTGCCCCGCACTTCCATCAGTGAACCACATTGGTACCGCCACCCTGGGCTCCCCCTGGAGTCTTAATGCCACGCTGCACATGAATGATAGATAATAAATGCAAGGCATTGGTTGGATTTTGGCCAACATGAGCCCACTAACCACTTCACGGTTCCTTGTGTTGTAGTGGGTCCCTACACTAATATAAATGCATCACAGAAGGGGAAATATAAAAAAAATTAAAACCAATCATAGAAAACAGCCCTTACTTACTGAGTGAGGAGTGCATATAGATGCATCCTCTCACCATGCAGGTAGCTGACTACCCTCATTTGGTGAGAGGATGCATCTATATGAACTCCTTACTCAGTAAGTAATGGCCGTTTTCTATGATTAGCTTTATGGATGAGAGTTTAAATTGTATTCTATAATAGACAGGCAACCAGTGCAGTGACTGGTAAAGGATGGGAGTATCAGTGTAGTGCTTGGACAAAAAGATGAGCCTGGCTGCTGCATTCAGGATAGATTGGAGAGGGGGGAATTTAGTGAGGGGAAGATGGATCCGTAATGAGTTACAGTAGTCTGGGCAAGAGTGGATCGGGGCAACGAAAAGAGTTTTTGAGGTCTCCGCAGTAGGAAAAGTATGAGCTCTGGAGACATTCTGAGGTACAGGTGACATGAGCGAGCAAATCATTATAAGGAGTGAAGGAAAGATTGGAATCAAATATGATCCCAAGACAGTAGACTAGGAGAGAGCGGTATCCTTAACGGTAATAGAGCAAAGAATATTTAGGAGACATTACTGATCTACAGTGTCAAATACTAATCCAAAACAATTAGTAGAGATAGGATATCCCAGGGGACAGATGGCCTAATTAAAAAACAGTCATCATATATGATAATTGTGTATTTTCCTGTATTGTATAGTGCTTTCCTGACCATGAGCTTGGCTTTATTCTAAGATTCTGATCCTGTTTTGTCCATTTAATTTTTCACTTGACACCTATCATTCTACTCCTGGTTTTAACACCTAGCTTGGTCTCCATCTATGTCCTCATCTTGTCCTCTAACTAGTATTCTGACCACTGTCCTGGTTGCAACTCTTGGCTCCCCTCCTGACTACGCTACTACTCTCTTCCCCCCACCTGCCATTATTCGGTGACTATTTTGGTAAACGCAATCTTGGAATCCTATCATCAAAATCCATACTTCCTTGAGGGGATAATGGGAACCTGTCATCCTAGAGGAGCACCATAAACTAAGTTATGGTACCATAAGGCAGGTTCCAAGGAAAATAGTTATAAAAATATGTTTAAAAAATCACAGAATAAAATAAAAATATAGATATAAAAAAGAAAATGACCCAAAGCCAACACCAAACCAAACTGCCCTGTAATCCAAAACTATATATATTATATATCAAAATGTCTGAAACAAAATGAGGAACCCATTCCTGTACTTTACTATAGCGTAATTATCCTAATTAAAAAATAAACGATAAATGTTAAAAAAAAAATGTTGTTTTTTTTTCTCTTTACTCCCAATAAAGCTAAAAAACAGGGGGAAAAGTCAGTGAAAAAAAAGATATAAAAAATAGCCCTATATGTCAGTGGTTAAAAATGCATAAAACATAATTTTGGTAGCTGAAGGAAAACAAAATAGGGCAATAAAACCACCAGATGGGTAAAATCCCTAAAAAGTGTCTGGTCCTTTAGGTTCAAAATAGCCTGGTCCTTAAGGAGTTAAGGGTGCAGTATGCGTAGGGAAGAGGGTAAATAACGTTGACCCCAGATTCCAATAAACCAGCACCAATTGATTGCAGCTTAGAGGATTCACATCTCTGATGAGGGACGCAGAACATCTTTATTAGTCAATCCATGTTGTATTGCATTTGCATGGAAAAAATATATTACTATGGATAAACTGCAAACAGAAAATCTACAATACTTTATAATTAGCAATATACGGTATCGGCTATCAGCCTCTACGTTAATAAGCATATACTGAACAAGAAATATTTTAGATGTGGAGATATGAAGCGGGTGCAAAGAGTATAAAGAAGGATTTATCCCTGAAGCAAGCCGAAATGATTCTGCTAAATCCTCTCTCTGTACAGCTCATCATTGGCATCTATTGGACGTCTACTGTGAAATTCATGAAAGATTAATTCTTGGTTTGTTCCATGGGCTTAAAAGTCAAGAACAAGTACAAAAAAACGATCAGATGTTAAAAAGTTTCTGCAGAGGGCAAAGGGAAGCCATAGATGAAAAAGCATCTTTGGCAAAACTAATGTCAAGACGCTCGGAACCGAAAAGCAAGATTTGTTGTGTAAGGAATGGGCAATCAGCGCATTAATATTAATGTTTTCTTTAATAGCTGATATACCAGAAAAAATCCAAGATTTTCAGCATTTTAAAGACTTTTGAGAATCTTTAACTTTCATTGATGTTACTGAAATTATCACAAACAGATATTTAAAGGTAAATTCCAGCAAAAAACTACAGAGTCTTTTTGTACTTTTTCTTAATACTTAGGGAGTCATTAAGATGTATTAAAGAATTTGGGGAATTGCTAAGCAACATTGAACATGATGTACGGGGGACAAATGTTGAGTTTCAAGGTCTTGTAGAGATTTGTATGCATCGCCTACACTTCCTGCAATTGCTAGCTGTGCGTGTTCATACTTTTGCTCCGGAGGAGGGTAGATTAGAAGATGGCTTATAATACTATGCTGTTGGATCGCTGCATTAGGAACTCAGTAATGGTTTGGTCCACCTTTTGGGTGATTATGGTTTTCAGACGCCAGGGAACAGGTTCCACAAGGTAGCGAACATCTTCCCTACTCAACTCGCCCCATGTCCGCTGCAGCAGCTCCACCAGTTGGCGCACATTTTGTTGATAAGTTGAAGCAGATCCCACAGCTCTTTCCAGCATATCCCAAGCATGTTCAATGGAGTCACAGTCCAGTGAGTTTGGGGGCCAAGGCAATGTGGAGAATTATTCGTCATGTTCCTCCAACTCCTCCCTTGTAATTTAAGTTCAATGACATGGAGTCTAGTGTTGTTGAAAGATATCAATGTGGTCGGGGAAGACTTCCTAAAGATATGTGTGCGGATGATCATCTAACAGGTCCTTGTAGCATTAACTATTCAGGGATTATGGAATGATGACCAATGTTCCTAGGCTATGTCAGCTAACTGCTTCACAGACCATGACACTAGTACCATTGGTCTGTTGAAACCCAATGGTGCACCCATGAGATTAATCTTCATGCTGTTTGTGCTAGATGAAGATGCAGCTATCCATATGGTTCAGCATGAACTGGGACTCATCACTCCAGATGACCTTCTTCCATGTGTCCAAGGTCTATTGGCATCTTTTCTGGGCCCATGAGAGGCATTGTTAGTGATGACGTGGGACCATCAAGGTTACCCTTGTCAGACTTTGGCTATTGAACCCTATTCAAACACAAGGTACACTGCATGGTCATTGTAAAAATTAATCTAACTTCCCAACCGTTCTACTGCTCGGTCATTTGGTCCATTGTGGCATGTTGTTGCTGGAATACCAGACTTTGACCTGACACTTGCCTCTAGGATCACCACATATGGCCTGCTACTCTGTGATCTTCTGTTGGATGTCTGTCCATGTACACACTGCCAGCCAACAGCTACAATGGGGAAGGGAGTGGACCCACTTCAACATCTCAAGCTGAATCTTGCTTGCTCATACTGTCAGCGCAGGTCGCGCTGCAACCCCCTGCAGAAATGCTGCCTCATCCACCAAGCTCTTCCGAATGAGGTGATGCTTGTACCTTATGCCATGTCAGCTAATCACAGATAGACCAAGCTTTCTGAGCCTCTGTCTAGCCCAAAAATCCTAACCACCAATGGGAAACTGTGCTAGGAGTGCGGAGAAGGACAAATGCTGCGCAAGTATCTTTACATTGGGAGAGGGCAGGCACTTTTTTTGCACCCGGACTCTTTGCTTTTGGATGCATTGGTCATGCACCACCACCTCTGGTTCTGCACTAGGAGTAATGCAAAGTATTAATTATATAGTATATGCCTTTAATGTCTCATACAAGTAAATAAATTAATAAATTCCACATTTGATCCAGCGTTATTGGTAACAACCTAGAAAGACTGTGGGAATAATCCAAGAATCTTACCACAAGTCCAACGTCATTCAATGTTTTTAGATCTTTAAGGGAATACACAGCTTTCTGCTGCCCTTACATCATGTTCCAATGGGTTAATTGTAAAGAGATATAGAAAACACTCTTTTTTAGAAGCCCATCTATAATTATAGACATTACCATTCAGGGATGTTATTATGTTACCGAGAGATGTGAACGTTTTTATTCATTACATACAGAACATGGAAAATATAGTAATTGTCTCTATTTTAATGCAAATGGAGCTGTTATAATGCCCTGGAAGTGCCACCTATTAGAAGGTAAGCCAAGAAAAAGAGAGTGGAGTAACTTCTATTAACACTGGGAATAGAGGAATTAGGGCCACCTGCACACACACGGATTTGCACTGTGGAATCCGCAGTCGGCAGTGCACCGCGGCTCCGCAGTCAGCAGTACACCGCGGCTCCGCAGCCGGCAGCGCACCGCAGCTCCGCAGTCGGCAGTGCACCGCGGCTCCGCAGCCGGCAGTACACCGCGGCTCCGCAGTCAGCAGTACACCGCGGCTCCGCAGTCAGCAGTACACCGCGGCTCCGCAGCAAATACCGTTCATAGCATGCTAAGGAAAATCACTTCTTTCTACACACTTGCGGAAATGAATTGCAGCATGCTCTATTTTTCTGTGGTGTCCACAAGTACGGCTTTCATTGAAGTCAATGGAAGCCGTCCGACCCATGACCCATCTGCAATTCACATTGCGGACAGGTAGCGGATTTCGCACCATCGCCTAGCAACGGTGCGGGAAAAAAATGTAAAAAAAAAAAAAAAGTACTGCGCATGTCCGACGGTGAGCCGTCAGGTCCATCCGCAGCACAGAAAATGCAGGTACGTGGAGACACAGGGTTGGATTCCGCTGCAGGCTCCCGCATGTGGAATCAGGCCCGTTCATGTGCAGGTGGCCTTAGTATTCCTTGTGGAACCAGGGTAAGATGCTGCCTATCCACGCCAGCCATGTGGAACGGGGAGTGGTACTTAGACTGAAGGAAAGTAGTGAAAATCGTGGATAATAAGGCCTCATTCACACAGGCATCATTTTCATACATAATTGGCGCGTGAAAAAGTCACTTTTAATAGAACCAATGGTTTCCTATAGAAGTGTTGAGATGAAGGAACTTTGGATGTGCAAAAAACTCGCACCTTCAAAAGATAGGACATGAGACTGCAAAGCTTGCATCTAAAGTCTGTGCTGCGTGAAAAGATAGGACCTGACCTATCTTTGGTGCGGGCTGTGCAGGAGTTTCCATAAACTCCTATGGGAGCAAGAGTCTATGGAAACACCTGCACAGGAAAAGAAGATTACAAGTCATTTTAGCAGGATTTCTGCCGACCGAGGGGATTCCCAACTGCAACGGCGCTGCTACACCCAGAAGTACATTTTAAATGTCCTGCTATAAACTTCTGCTACTCCCAGCTAATACACTCTCAAGTGAATTGTCTTGGGTGAGGGGGAGTCCGGAGGGTTCCCTTAATCCCCATGGGGACTAAAAGGAACCTACAGCAGGACATTTTAAAATATGCTTCTGGGCAGCACGTTTTAAATGTTTCGCTGTAAGCAGCTGGGAATTTCTTCAGCCCCACTGCTGGGCAATTGCCTAGCAGCAAGGGACTCCCTCCAGCTCTCTACCCAAGGGATTTCCCTATAGCGGGGAGAGAGAGGGGGCGGAGTTACAGGACTTCCCCAAGAACATGGAAGGGGAAGGCGGGGCTAGAGATATCCACCCTCTAGCCCCACCCCTCTGGCTCACCCCCTCTCTAGTGCTGCCCACTTTCTCTGTGCTATGGGGATATCCCTTGGATAGCAGGGAGAGAGCGGGCTTTGGGGGATTAACCTATAGCAGGAGTTTCAGCCTGATGAAGGATCGATAGAAGACCCGAAAGCTCGCTATAACATCAGTATTTTTGTTAGCCATTAAAAGGTATCATATCTATAAGATTACTTGGTTACTCTCACTTGCTTACAATCACACTTTGCTCTACTGGCTAACACGGTACCAACCCCCCTTTTTTTGTTATACTTACCAGGGTCCCTGCTGACAGTCAGTCCTCCTCTGAAGCTGGTGGCATCTCGCATTAGTACAGTAAGGTGAGAAGCTGCCGCTGCAGGGGAGAAGCCGGGCTGTCATCGTGGACCCGGTAAGCAAAATCGCATCCTTGGGTCCCTATCATGTCCCCACAGCACCTTAACCTAGGTTAGGGTACTGTGGGGACATGACAAGGTAACATATGCTGTGTTTTGCAGTTGATTCTGAAAAATTATTTTTTTCTTATGTGGGGGGCCATAGCGGTATTATAAATGCACATGCTAGGTAATATATGTATGCCTGTGCCTTAAATAGGAAAAAATAAATTTAAGAGAGACTGGGGTATTTGGTTACAAAGTACCTATAGCTCCATGACCACCTCCGCCTCGTATTAAATCACTCCAGATTTTTATTGTATCGACTTTGCCTTTTATAATGTTCCTAATTTTGAGTTCCTTCCTCCCTTATTATTTTTCTTTTTGACTTGATGTTCTTGTTTCTTATACTCCTACTTGGACACAATATTCTATGTCCTCTTACCATCTCTTCATGTTCATGAACGTGTCCATATGTTACATATTGTAATATTACAAGAGACTGTGATAAAAAACGTTTTCAATAAAAATTTAACATTTATAAGAAAAAAAGAGCTCTTGCTACAGATTTTCCATTGGAGCCCAGGGATTTCAAGCTACGGCTCTCAGTATATTATGTGCCTTCAACAGATCTGTTTTTTTATTAGTGTGAACATTCGGTATAATTTCCTTCACAGACAAGTCTTATCCCATTAATAAAACAACAATACCTATCATGTTTTAGGTGCCTTTTTTATTTGTTTTTTATGCCTTTGTTGTCTCTATGTTGTCTCAGCTACATATTTTATCTCCATCGTCAAAGCCTAGCACGCTTTTCCTGTCCATCTTCCAGGTGAAATCCTTCGAGGAAGATAAAACATTATGTTTGATTTATGTAGAACACAAGACAGTCCTTGGCATTAGCTGAGCTGCACATTTGACTGTTCTAGCATAACTCTTTATATAAACTGTCGAGAAAAATAGGTCTCGAAATTTTAGAAGCAAACCGCAGAACCGAATATTTCATGGTATTATTTCTTTATTGGTTGGTATAAAAAAACACAAAGGGATAGAAGTCTACCCTAGCAGTACTGTCTTCTGCAAAGTAGAGGAAGCGAATATATAGACTAAACCTTAATCTCGGCAACTTTTTCTCTTGGAATGCCTTGTGACAACGGGGAGATTAGTCACTCACTGGGATCGCTATCTTCCTCCATAAGGCAGTTGAGACGCAAAGTTATTCACTTCCACACCAAAGTTTCTTTTCAAGTTCGGCTACTGCCAACTTTATGATTTCACAGCAAGCTCTACTCCACAGCAATTTATATCAACACGGTGCAAAAACAGCAAAAATAAACAAATACATATGATGTCCCTTTCTAATAGTCAAGACTAGAACTCAAAACTTCAAAAGCCATAAAACTGCACAGGGTGTTTCTCTTACCCTGTTGTGCACTGTACGGCTCCCAAAAGCCATTTTGCACAGTCTTTCTCTCTCTCCAGAATGGGAGAATATAGAACCCACATTACAGAATATCATTACCAATAGTAATAATTAGAGATGAGCGAACACCAAAATGTTCGGGTGCTCGTTATTCGGAATGAACTTCCCGCGATGTTCGAGGGTTCATTTCGAACAACGAACCCCATTGAAGTCAATGGGCGACCAGAGCATTTTTGTATTTCGCCGATGCTCACTAAGGTTTTCATGTGTGAAAATCTGGGCAATTCAAGAAAGTGATGGGAATGACACAGAAACGGATAGGGCAGGCGAGGGGCTACGTGTTGGGCTGCATCTCAAGTTCACAGGTCCCACTATTAAGCCACAATACCGGCAAGAGTGCCCCCCCCCCCCCCTCCCAACAACTTTTACTTCTGAAAAGCCCTCATTAGCATGGCATACCTTTGCTAAGCACCACACTACCTCCAACAAAGCACAATCACTGCCTGCATGACGCTCCACTGACACTTCTCCTGGGTTACATGCTGCCCAACCGCCCCCCCTCCCCCCCACAGCGCACACCAAAGTGTCCCTGGGCAGCCTTCAGCTGCCCTCATGCCACACCACGCTCATGTCTATTTAGAATTGCGTCTGCCATGACGAGGGACCGCAGGCACACACTGCAGAGGTTGGCACGGCTAGGCAGCGACCCTCTTTAAAAGTGGCGGAGCGATAGCCCACAATGCTGTACAGAAGCAATGAGAAATAGAATCCTGTGCCACCGCCATCAGGAGCTGCACACGTGGGCATAGCAATGGAGAACCTATGTGCCACACACTATTCATTCTGTCAAGGTGTCTGCATGCCCCAGTCAGACCGGGCTTTTTAATTCATAGACACAGGCAGGTACAACTCCCTATTGTGAAGTCCCTGTCGACCCACAGCATGGGTGGCTCCCTGGAACCCACCGGCGGTACATAAAAATATCCCATTGCATTGCCCAACACAGCTGAGGTAGTAATGTCGTGCTTAATGCAGGTGGGCTTCGGCCCACACTGCATGCCCCAGTCTGACTGGGGTTCTTTATAAGTGTACAGATGTAGTAAAAACTCCGTGTGCACCTACAGCATGGGTGGGTGCCAGGAAGCCACCGGCGGTACATAGAAATATCCCATTGCATTGCCCAACACAGCTGAGGTAGTAATGTCGTGCTTAATGCAGGTGGGCTTCGGCCCACACTGCATGCCCCAGTCAGACTGGGGTTCTTTAGAAGTGGACACATGTAGGTTAAACTCCCTGTGGACCCACTGCCTGGGTGGGTGCCAGGAAGCCACCGGCGGTACATAGAAATATCCCATTGCATTGCCCAACACAGCTGAGGTAGTAATGTCGTGCGTAATACAGGTGGGCTTCGGCCCACACTGGATGCCCCAGTCAGACTGGGGTTCTTTAGAAGTGTACAGATGTATTAAAAACTCCGTGTGCACCTACAGCATGGGTGGCTCCCTGGAACCCACCGGCGGTACATAAAAATATCCCATTGCATTGCCCAACACAGCTGAGGTAGTAATGTCGTGCTTAATGCAGGTGGGCTTCGGCCCACACTGCATGCCCCAGTCAGACTGGGGTTCTTTAGAAGTGGACACATGTAGGTTAAACTCCCTGTGGACCCACTGCCTGGGTGGGTGCCAGGAAGCCACCGGCGGTACATAGAAATATCCCATTGCATTGCCCAACACAGCTGAGGTAGTAATGTCGTGCGTAATACAGGTGGGCTTCGGCCCACACTGCATGCCCCAGTCAGACTGGGGTTCTTTAGAAGTGTACAGATGTATTAAAAACTCCGTGTGCACCTACAGCATGGGTGGCTCCCTGGAACCCACCGGCGGTACACAAAAATATCCCATTGCATTGCCCAACACAGCTGAGGTAACGTCAGCTGTAATGCAGGTGGGCTAAAAATTAATTTGATTACACTGTAGGCGAGGGCCCACAAAAATTGCTGTATCAACAGTACTAATGTACATCCCAAAAATTGGCCATGGCCAGCCAAGAGGGCAGGTGAAACCCATTAATCGCTTTGGTTAATGTGGCTTAAGTGGTAACTAGGCCTGGAGGCAGCCCAGTGTAACGAAAAATTGGTTCAAGTTAAAGTTCCAACGCTTTTAAGCGCATTGAAACTTATAAAATTTGTTCAGAAAAAATATTTGAGTGAGCCTTGTGGCCCTAAGAAAAATTGCCCGTTCAGCGTGATTACGTGAGGTTTCAGGAGGAGGAGCAGGAGGAGGAGGAGGAATATTAGACACAGATTGATGAAGCAGAAATGTCCCCGTTTTGGATGGTGAGAGAGAACGTAGCTTCCATCCGCGGGTGCAGCCTACGTATTGCTTACGTATCGCTGCTGTCCGCTGGTGGAGAACAGAAGTCTGGCGAAATCCAGCCTTTGTTCATCTTGATGAGTGTTAGCCTGTCGGCACTGTCGGTTGACAAGCGGCTACGCTTATCTGTGATGATTCCCCCAGCCGCACTAAACACCCTCTCCGACAAGACGCTAGCCGCAGGACAAGCAAGCACCTCCAGGGCATACAGCGCGAGTTCAGGCCACATGTTCAGCTTCGACACCCAGTAGTTGTAGGGGGCAGAGGCGTCACCGAGGATGGTCGTGCGATCCGCTACGTACTCCCTCACCATCCTTTTACAGTGCTCCCGCCGACTCAGCCGTGACTGGGGAGCGGTGACACAGTCTTGGTGGGGAGCCATAAAGCTGGCCAGGCCCTTAAAGACTGTTGCACTGCCTGGGATGTACATGCTGCTCGATCTACGCACATCCCCTGCTACCTTGCCCTCGGTACTGCGCCTTCTGCCACTAGCGCTGTCGGCTGGGAATTTTACCATCATCTTGTCCGCAAGGGTCCTGTGGTATAGCAACACTCTCGAACCCCTTTCCTCTTCGGGAATCAGAGTGGGCAGGTTATCCTTATACCGTGGATCGAGCAGTGTGTACACCCAGTAATCCGTCGGGGCCAGAATGCGTGCAACGCGAGGGTCACGAGAAAGGCATCCTAACATGAAGTCAGCCATGTGTGCCAGGGTACCTGTACGCAACACATGGCTGTCTTCACTAGGAAGATCACTTTCAGGATCCTCCTCCTCCTCCTCCTCCTCAGGCCATACACGCTGAAAGGATGACAGGCAATCAGCCGGTGTACCGTCAGCAGCGGCCCAAGCTGTCTCTTCCCCCTCCTCCTCATCCTCCTCATGCTCCTCCTCCTCCTCCTGTACGCACTGAGAAATAGACAGGAGGGTGCCCTGACTATCCAGCGGCATACTGTCTTCCCCCGCCCCCGTTTCCGAGCGCAAAGCAGCTGCCTTTATGGTTTGCAGGGAATTTCTCAAGATGCATAGCAGAGGAATGGTGACGCTAATGATTGTAGCATCGCCGCTCACCACCTGGGTAGACTCCTCAAAATTACCAAGGACATGGCAGATGTCTGCCAACCAGGCCCACTCTTCTGAAAGGAATTGAGGAGGCTGACTCCCACTGCGCCGCCCATGTTGGAGTTGGTATTCGACTATAGCTCTACGTTGTTCATAGAGCCTGGCCAACATGTGGAGCGTAGAGTTCCACCGTGTGGGCACGTCGCACAGCAGTCGGTGCACTGGCAGCTTAAAGTGATGTTGCAGGGTGCGCAGGGTGGCAGCGTCCGTGTGGGACTTGCGGAAATGTGCGCAGAGCCGGCGCGCCTTTACGAGCAGGTCTGACAAGCGTGGGTAGCTTTTCAGAAAGCGCTGAACCACCAAATTAAAGACGTGGGCCAGGCATGGCACGTGCGTGAGGCTGCCGAGCTGCAGAGCCGCCACCAGGTTACGGCCGTTGTCACACACGACCATGCCCGGTTGGAGGCTCAGCGGCGCAAGCCAGCGGTCAGTCTGCTGTGTCAGACCCTGCAGCAGTTCGTGGGCCGTGTGCCTCTTATCGCCTAAGCTGAGTAGTTTCAGCACGGCCTGCTGACGCTTGCCCACCGCTGTGCTGCCACACCGCGCGACACCGACTGCTGGCGACATGCTGCTGCTAACACATCTTGATTGCGAGACAGAGGAGGAGGAGGAGGAGGAGGAGGGTGCTTTAGTGGAGGAAGCATACACCTCCGCAGATACCACCACCGAGCTGGGCCCGCAATTCTGGGGGTGGGTAGGACATGAGCGGTCCCAGGCTCTGACTCTGTCCCAGCCTCCACTAAATTCACCCAATGTGCCGTCAGGGAGATGTAGTGGCCCTGCCCGCCTGTGCTTGTCCACGTGTCCGTAGTTAAGTGGACCGTGGCAGTAACCGCGTTGGTGAGGGCGCGTACAATGTTGCGGGAGACGTGGTCGTGCAGGGCTGGGACGGCACATCGGGAAAAGTAGTGGCGACTAGGAACTGAGTAGCGCGGGGCCGCCGCCTCCATGATACTTTTGAAGGACTCCGTTTCCACAACCCTATACGGCAGCATCTCAAGGCTGATGAATTTTGCTATGCGGACGGTTAACGTTTGAGCGTGCGGGTGCGTGGCGGCGTACTTGCGCCTGCGCTCCAACAGTTGCGCAAGCGACGGCTGGACGGTGCGCTGAACTACACTGCTGGATGGGGCCGAGATCAGCGGAGGTGAGGGTGTGGGTGCAGGCCAGGAGACGGTAGTGCCTGTGTCCTGAGAGGGGGGTTGCATCTCAGTGGCAGGTTGGGGCACAGGGGGAGAGGCAGGGGTGCAAACCGGAGGCGCTGAACGGCCTTCGTCCCACCTTGCGGGGTGCTTGGCCATCATATGTCTGCGCATGGTGGTGGTGGTGAGGCTGTTGGTGTTGGCTCCCCGGCTGAGCTTTGCGCGACAAAGGTTGCACACCACTGTTCGTCGGTCGTCAGGCGTCTCTGTGAAAAACTGCCAGACCTTAGAGCACCTCGGCCTCTGCAGGGTGGCATGGCGCGAGGGGGCGCTTTGGGAAACACTTGGTGGATTATTCGGTCTGGCCCTGCCTCTACCCCTGGCCACCGCACTGCCTCTTGCAACCTGCCCTGCTGATGCCCTTGACTCCCCCTCTGAAGACCTGTCCTCCTGAGTAAGCGTTGCACACCAGGTGGGGTCAGTCACCTCATCGTCCTGCTGCTCTTCCTCCGAATCCTCTGTGCGCTGCTCCCTCGGACTTACTGCCCTTACTACTACCTCACTGCAAGACAACTGTGTCTGATCGTCATCGTCCTCCTCACCCACAGAAAGTTGTTGAGACAGTTGGCGGAAGTCCCCAGCCTCTTCCCCCGGACCCCGGGAACTTTCGAATGGTTGGGCATCAGTGACGATAAACTCCTCTGGTGGGAGAGGAACCGCTGCTGCCCAATCTAAGCAGGGGCCCGAGAACAGTTCCTGGGAGTGTTCCCGCTCCTGAGCAGGTGTTATTGTAGTGGAGTGAGGAGGCTGGGAGGAAGGAGGAGCAGCAGACAGAGGATTCGGATTGGCAGCAGTGGACGGCGCAGAACTGCGGGTAGACGATAGGTTGCTCGAAGGACTTTCTGCCATCCAGGACAGGACCTGCTCACACTGCTCATTTTCTAATAACCGTCTCCCGCGTGGACCCATTAATTGGGCGATGAATGTGGGGACACCAGAAACGTGCCTCTCTCCTAATCGCGCAGCAGTCGGCTGCGACACACCTGGATCAGGAGCTTGGCCTGTGCCCACACCCTGACTTGGCCCTCCGCGTCCTCGGCCGCGTCCACGTCCTCTAGGCCTACCCCTACCCCTCAGCATGCTGTATTACCAGTGATTTGATTTCACAGGCAGCTAATAAATTGGCGCAAGACTGCAGGCCAAATATAATTTTTTCCCTTTTTTGAAAACGAAAGGCCCCACTGCCTCTAGTGAATGAATAATCTAAGTTTAATAACTGTGCTGTTTTCCTGCTAATGTGTCACAGAACGTGAGGGTAGCAGAGTTATTAACTGTGGCAGAGCAGGTATTTTTTTTCCCAATTAAGGAAAGCAAATGGCGAAGCCAGGAGTAAAACGTAGCTGGGTGCGTATGATTTTTAAAGGTTGCACACGCAGCCGACACGTGTCCACCGCCCTTAGGACGGACAGAGGCAGGACAAATAGAATTATTTTCCGTTTTTTTGCACCAAAAGGCAGCACTGCGTATATTCTATGAACATGAGAAGTTTAATAACTGTGCTGTTTTCCTGCTAATGTGTCACAGAACGTGAGGGTAGCAGAGTTATTAACTGTGGCAGAGCAGGTATTTTTTTTCCCAATTAAGGAAAGCAAATGGCGAAGCCAGGAGTAAAACGTAGCTGGGTGCGTCTGATTTTTACAGGTTGCACACGCAGCCGACACGTGTCCACCGGCGTTAGGACGGACAGAGGCAGGACAAATAGAATTATTTTCCGTTTTTTTGCACCAAAAGGCAGCACTGCGTATATTCAATGAATAATAACTGTGTTGTGGCCCTGCCTATACAATTCTTTCCCTGCAGTATCAATGGAGGGTGCAATGGTCTGCAGAGACGATTTTGAGAAGCAAAAAAAAATGCAGCACAGCTAACAGCAGCCTGGACAGTACTGCACACGGATAAATATGGCCCTAGAAAGGACCGTTGAGGTTCTTGAAGGCTACACTCACTCCTAACACTCTCCCTGCCTATGCAGCACTTCTGTCCCTAATGCCAGGTGCAACGCTCTGCAGAGCCGATTTTGAGAAGAAAAAAAATGGCACTGCTAACAGCAGCCAACACACAGCTATCAGTGGCCCTAATAAGGACCTTTGGGGGGTCTTGAAGCCTACACTAACTACCAATTCTTTCCCTACAGCAGCTCCGGTACAAACAGCACTGTCCCTCATCTAACTCACACGGCATCTGAGGCGAACCGCGGGAGGGGCCGACTTTTATGTTCGGGTGACACCTGATCTTCCCAGCCACTCACAGCAGGGGGTGGTATAGGGCTTGAATGTCACAGGGGGAAGTTGTAATGCCTTCCCTGTCTTTCAATTGGCCAGAAAAGCGCGCTAACGTCTCAGGGAAGGAAGTGAAAGTAACCCGAACATCGCATGGTGTTCGTTACGAATAACGAACATCCCGAACACCCTAATATTCGCACGAATATCAAGCTCGGAAGAACACGTTCGCTCATCTCTAGTAATAATGAAAAATGTTTGGCACCGTGTTAGCCAGTAGAGCAAAATGTGATTGTTCCCAGTAAGAGAAACCAAGTAATCTCATAGATATGATATCTTTTAATGGCTAACAAAAATACATGATGTTATTGCAAGCTTTTGGACCTCTCAGAATTTTTCCTCAGGCATAATGAAATAGATCCGAAGAGGCATGTGTATATATATATAAACACATACTGATGACAAGGCACAGACATGGATGCGATTAATTTGCACTTAAAAGGATACAACAACAGGATAAGTAGAAAAATAAAAACATACTTAAAGGGGTTGTCCCGCGCCGAAACGGTTTTTTTTTTTTTTTCAATAGCCCCCCCGTTCAGCGCGAGACAAACCCAATGCAGGGGTTTAAAAAAAAAAAAACGGATAGTACTTACCCGAATCCCCGCGCTCCGGTGACTTCTTACTTGCGAAGATGGCCGCCGGGATCTTCACCCACGGTGGACCGCAGGTCTTCTCCCATGGTGCACCGTGGGCTCTGTGCGTTCCATTGCCGATTCCAGCCTCCTGATTGGCTGGAATCGGCACACGTGACGGGGCGGAGCTACGCGGAGCAGCTCTCCGGCACGAGCGGCCCCATTCAGAAGGGAGGAGACCGGACTGCGCAAGCGCGTCTAATCGGGCGATTAGACGCTGAAATTAGATGGCACCATGGCGACGGGGACGCCAGCAACGGAACAGGTAAGTGAATAACTTCTGTATGGCTCATAATTAATGCACGATGTATATTACAAAGTGCATTAATATGGCCATACAGAAGTGCTGAACCCCACTTGCTTTCGCGGGACAACCCCTTTAAATAGTCTGTTGGTAAAGATGAGAAGGTTTTGTGGTCTCAGAATTAGGAATGCTGCCTTCCAATAGGTGGTGCTGTATAGGCATTGTCCCATCTTCCCATTTAATGAGTTTGCATTTCTATTAGTTAAGATATTCTGTAATGGGAGTAGCATGTGGGCTGTACTTATTTTGTATATGGCCTTTGTTTATTAACATGTTCCCAATTAAGCATTTTTAGATTCTTTGTTAGCAAGTGTGTTTCAATAAGGGTGGATTCACACGAGCGTGTTTATGTGCGTGCATACGTGCACACAAAAATACGCGTCTCTTACAACCACTGCATTCCCTATGGTGTGTGCACATGTGCGTGTTTTACAGACGTGTGCCTGCAAAGATAGGAGATGCATGCACCATAGGGAAAAGCACCATAGATTCAGCTTAGAGCTGCCCCTGATTGGTCCCTGCGCTGAGCCAATCAGAGGCAGCACTCACTCACCCATTCATGAATTCATGAATGGGTGAGTGAGAGCTGCCTCTGATTGGTGAGGGCTGTGACCAATCAGAGGCAGCTCATTCAGCAGGCGGGGATATTAAATCCCCGGCTGCTGAATACTAATCATAGCAGTTCAGGAGAACTGCCAGCCGGCCGTGGCTGAACTCTGTCTGCCGGGACAAGGTGAGTATATATATTTTTTTTACTTTTTACACATTTCTGGATGAATTTCAGGGAAGGGCTTATATTTTTAAGCCCTTCCCGAAAATTCATCGTGCGATCGCCGGCAGCCCATTGCTTTCAATAGAGCCGGCTGTATTGCCGGCTCCATTGAATTCAATGGGCAAACATCATTCTTCTCTGCCACAGCTGTTACAGCTGTGGCAGAGGAGAATGATTTATCTAGTATATGTTCTCAATGGGGTCGGCGCTGCTGCCGCCGGCCCCATGGAGCGCATATAGAGAAGAAAACAGGAATCGCAGATCGCAGATAGGTGCGATCTGCGATTTCTGTTCTATAATTTATCGGACGAGCGCATAAAAAGCGCTCATGTGTCCGATACCATTGCAAAGCAATGGTTTTATAAAATCGCACATCGCATGCGCATGCGCAAATCGCACGGAAAATCGCCCGTGTGACCGAGGCCTAAAAGGGATGATTTTTCAGGGAAGAGCTTATACTTAAAGCTCTTCCCTGAAAAAAACAGTTAAGGGGTGCCGGTGGACCATTGCCTTCAATGGAGCCGCCGGCAGCAGCCGTGGCTCCATTGAAGGCAATGCACGGACCTTCACACACGTGTGTTTTTGCATGTACAGGGGTGCACCCCTATGTACGCCCACGCTCATGTGAAGCCACCCTAAACTTTGCTAATATATTTTAAATCTTTTTTATTGTAGTGATTTTCTAGTGTCGTGTTTTTCATGCATAGACTTTTTCTACAGTAACGTCTTCTGTACGTATGTAAACCATTGAGCACCCGGTACACTTTGGTGCCTACCCTAGCTTGTGAATATGTCAAAGCTCATTGGTGACTTCTCAGTGTTATACCTGGAACTATCCTCGGGTCAAGTATTTTTGAAAAGGAGATTCATCTGTATCGATCAGGCCCAACCTGCACTCTCGGCTTCCTACTCTCTCGCCGATGTTATTGTTCGAAAAGGCTGCCAGTCAAGTTTGTTTGCAAGAATGGAGGGAGTGTAGACTGTCACTAATTCCATCTGTTACAGACGACCCATGTTTAACCTGCTGCACCCTTGTAATAGTGCCAATTTTACATAGTACCCATTGACCACAGGGACTTAGGCAGATGGCTCCTGTGACCCTGCAGCTTCCCATCAGACCTCCTGCTCAAGGCCCCCACAACACCTCAGGGACCCCCATTAGAGCAAGATCTGAAGGGTCAGTTGGTAGGGAATCGGACTTTTCTACGGCATGAAGTTTTGGCTTTGATTGACAGCAGTTAAGACATCCAAACTTTTATCAAAACAAGGTATTTACAAGGACAAGACGTTGAGCATTTCCATCACTGCGGACGACTGACAGTCCTCTATAGTCCAATATCGATTTTTTTTTTTCAATGATGTTGTTTACAACACTTTCTTTCCCCTAACATCACTTTTTGTGATATTTCCCTGATTTAAAAAAAAAAAAAAAAGCAATTCTACAAAAAAGTGGAATTATTACTTTGGTAAAACTTAAAGGGAATGTTTCAACTATATTTTTTTTACCTAATGAAACCTTTTTTAACTTATTAAAAGTAAAACAAATACAATTTTGTTACTTATTTTCTGATTGTAGATTTTTTTTATGCTATTGTCTGTACATGACTATAGAGGCGGACGTCTTCTCTGAGCTGCAGTTACAGCATTTAGAGAGATGTTTCAGAACTCAAAAGTCATTTACACAATGGACAAACATGACCTGTCGACTTCTATGGGAGAGTTTTGTGGGCATGCTCTGTGGCCATTGTGCAGGGAGAGGGAGGAGGTGAGCTGTGACCATCACCTATTATGAATGGCGGATCCTGTGTCGCATAGGTGTCACCTTTCATTGGATTCCTACCTGTGATGATAATAGGATGACTGCTAAGACGTTTTCTAGACAGCACAGGAAGTGTCAGACTCTTATTTGTTTGAGTGGTCAGTATGAAAACTGCAGGGTTTTAGGATTATTTAAAATATGGATCATGACATCACCAAAAATTCTTTATATATATATATATATATATATATATATATATATATATATATATATATAAAGACTTGATTTTTTACAATAGGTCATTTTCTGATTGCTTTTAAACCCCTTAACACCATATGACGTAAGGTTACGTCCTGGCAGAGGGGTACTTAACACAACATGATGTAACTTTACGTCATGTGGATAGCGCAAGATCAGAAGAGATCCTGCGCCATCCGGCAGCAGGAGCCGGCTTTCACTGATAGCCAGCCTCCTGCTGCAACAGTGGGGGTGCATAAGGACAGCAACCCCGGCTGTTAACCCCTTAAATGCCACAATCTATGTAGATCACGGCATTTAAAGGACTCACAGAGGCCATGGCAGCAGGACGCCAGCTACAGGCTTTGCCATTGCCTATGATCGCTATAACCAGCGATAAGGCATTGCAGGACAGAAGTCCTGCAATGCTTTATCATAGCTGCTGTGGCTCAGGTCCCCTACAAGGATATAAAAAGTGTAAAGAAAAGTGAGCAATAGTGTAAAATGAAGAAAAATGTAAAACAAAAAAGAAAAAAAAAACTTTTTTGTGCCTTTTCCCCTATTAGTATATATTAAAAAAATCCCTCATATTTGGTATCGTATCCGCAACAATTGGTACAAGAAGTTGAACACACTTTTTATCCTGCACAGCAAAAAGTGTAAAAAAAAAACCTGGAAAATTTGTTATCATTGTAATCGTACCAACCCGCATGTATTGTGTCATTTATGCTGCATGATTAACGCTGCATCCCCCCACCCCCAAATAAACAATGGCAGAATTGATGTGTTTTCTCAACCTGTTATCATAAAAAAAATTGATAAAAGTTTTACAATATAGTCTATGCAGCCAGAAATGGCACCAGTAAAAACTACAGTTCACCACACACAAAAAACAAGCCCTCATACGGCCGTGTTGACGGAAATATAAAAATGTTATGGCTTTCAAAAAGTGGAGATGAATATCTACCAAAAATCGTTGGCTGAGCAGCAGTCAAAGAACCAATCCCAGCCATCGCCTTGTGGAGGCCGGATTTATGAATTGGCTGAGCCGCGGTATTGATTGGCCAATTCATAAATGCGATGGCTGTGATTGCTTCTTCGACCGCTGCTCAGCCAAACAATGCGGCGCTCGATGAACCAATCCCAGCCATCACATTGGTTCATCGAATACTGCATTGATTGGCTGAGCAGCGCTCAAAAACCAATCAGAGCCATTGCTTCCTAGAGGTGGGATTCATGAATCCTGTAACTAGGAAGTGATCTTCGGTGGGCGACCGAGGACTGCAAGAAACACATCAGAGCTCCAAAAGAGCAGCACGAGGGACCTGAATTGATCCTACTAGGTAATGTGTTCCCTTTTTTTCAAGATAATACAGCTAGGGCTTATTTTTGGGGTAGGGCTTATATTTCAAGCCTCCCCAAAAATCCCCCCAAATCAGGGTAAGGTTTATTTTCAGCGAAACAGGGTATATATAAACTAGTGGCTTCAACTTATTCAAAGCTTCTCAGGTACTTTAAGTCAAATACTTAGCTAATAATCATAGAGTTCAAAGTAAAAATATCCATACTATATCTTATTTTCATATCTCCAGACAAATAGTACAAAGATATGGAATTATCGGCTAAATGTAAGGATTAATCGAACATAAGGCTGAAGAAAATTAAAGTAAATTCAGAAAAAGCCTCAGAACCTCATGATTTATCATCTGGCCGGTTTCACTCTATGAAGGTGATTAATCCCATTAAGTGTTACACAATGAGATTAAATTGCAGCATTATGCAGGAGATCAAACGCCGAAAATATTAAAAATTTCTTCAGTGCCAGGTCACATTGGTAATCATTTGTCAAACAGCAGGTGATTTCATAAATGAGAATTTTTTTTTCTTGAAAATGTATTAAAACCTGGCTGTGTTTTGCACTAGTCATACCGCAGGGGCTTCTGTTTATTGAAGTACAGACCAATGGGCTTTAAAGGGAATATGTTGGCTCGAAGATGATGTCCAAACTGCAGGCATTTTGTTATAGAGCAGGGGGAGCTGAGCGGACTGATATATAGGTTTATGGGGAAAGATTCAGCATAACTTGTACTTTATTCATTAAAACCTCGGCACATTCTGGGCTGAACAGTCCAATAGGCGGAGCTATCAGTGATTGACAGCTCTTTCTGCATGACTGTACATTGACAGCTGTCAATCACTGATAGCTCTGCCCACTGGACTCTTCAGCTCAGAATGTGCAGAGATGTAAATGAATAAAACGCAAATTCTACTAATTCTTTCCTTATAAATCTATATATCCGTCTGCTCAGCTACTCCTGCTCTATACCATGATGCCTGCAGTTTGTACAACATGTTTGAGTTGACAGATTCCTGTAAATCAACCTAGCCGATGGTGTCTAAGTCCCTCGCGATCGTCACCGGCGCTGCAGCAGGCTTCAGTGTCCTCAGTGTTGACACAGCATTCTCTTTCTGGTGAAGGGGCTTTGAATTCCCCCGCCTCCAGCAAATGACATCACTGAATGGCTGTGATTGGTTTATCAAGCGCCAGCTCTGATTGGCTGAGCCAGCGGCGCTCATGATCCAATCACAGCACTTGCTTACTGGTGGCGGGATATTCAAAGCCCGTCACTAGAAAGAGAGTGCTGTGTCAACACTGAGGACACTGAAGCCTGCCGCAGTGCCGGGGAGCAGCGCGAGGGACTCAGACGTCGCAGGCCAGGTGAGTATAAGACACCCCCAAAAATAAGACACTGTGCCTCTTTTGAGGCAAAATTTGTATAAGACAGTATCATATTTTCGGGGAAAACACGGTGGATGAGACTCCCACTGATTCCGTGCATGGAGGTCTCATGTGCACGTTTGCCTCAATTTGAGCTTACTGCCCTTCCCCTCCCCCCCAGAGTGCTGGTCGTGCAAGCATGCTGCTGTTCCATTCACTTTCAATGGGACTGCTGGAGACAGCTCAGCGGCAAGCATTCGGGTATTTTCAACTGACACATTAAAATGAATCCAGTGGTAGCCGCGTATGCTTGGCCAGAGCTCCATTCACTGCAGAGGGTGAAGTAACCCCCAATCAAAGGCAGATGGGGACATGAGACTCCTGTTTTCATAATTGTGGGGGATTTAAAATCCCCGCCTGCTGAAAGAGCTGACTGTGATTGGCTGAGGTGCTCAGCCTATCACAGGCAGCTCTCCCCAAATGAATGAATTTAAAATCCCCGCCTTCTGATAGATCAGCACCATAGTGCAGGGGACAGCAGGAGAAGACGCGCTGAGCCCGGCAGCTGAAGGGAGGTGAGTATCTATTTTTTTGTTTTTTGTTTTTTAAAGCACTTTTACTGGATTTTTAGGAAAGGGCTTATATTTAAAGCCCTTCCCTAAAATCAATTGAAGGGGTTGCCACAGCACAATCCTCTACCGCAGCTGACATGTGTGACAGCTGCGGTAGAGAATTGAAGAATTCCTCTGCTGTATCTGTCACAGATGTGGCAGATGTAGCAGCAGGGAATTCTTTTAACTAGCGGGGATGAAGGAAACAGCAGTGGTGGACAGGTAAGTATATTTTTTAATTTTTTAACACTAAAATCTCTCTTTTTCAGGGAAGGGCTTATATTTAAAGCCCTTCCTCGAAAAAGAATGCAGGGGTGTCGGCAGACCATTGCCTTCAATGGAGCCACCGGCAGCAGCAGCGGCTACATTGAAAACAATGCGTGCATTCCCAATGGTGTACGCATGTCCTATCTTTGCAGGCACACGCCAGTAAAGCACGGACATGTGCACACACCATAGGGAATGCAATGTTACAAAAACAAGCTCATGTGAAGCCACCCACAGGGGCTAAAATGAACTAAAAAAGTACCTGTCACTGGATAAAGTCAATGGGGCCAGCTTTATAGCTGTGGCCACAATCACTTTATTCCCCTTTTTATGCCTATTATTCTCCCTCCAGGCTCTTTTCAAATCTACCTCCTGGTGCTCTAATCTGCCAAATGGGCGGTCCTCACCACTCACTCTCAATGGTTGATGTCAGAGTGTCAGTGAAGTCTGATGTCACTCACTGGGAGTGAACGGTGCGGACCACCCACTTGACATACTGAGAGGAGTGCCAGGAGCTAAATCTAAGAAGAGCCAATCTGGGTGAAAAGTGGTGAGTATGAAAGAAAAAAGGACATAGACTGAGTGGGGCCAAAGTGGCAGTGCCATGCAGCCAGCCCCACTGACTGTATCCAGTGACAGGTCCTCTTGGCACTTAGTTGTCAGCTATATTGACTTGAGACATAAATTAAGAATCTAAAATTAAAAAATTCACATTTTCGGTAGGGTTTTTATGTGACGGGGGGTTAAAAAAACAGATGTTATTGCTTTCTTATCTGAAGCACTAATTCTGAATGCCATCTCTTGTGACTGCAGAATAATTATTCATAAGGTGAGGGAGATATTTTTTCTCATTTCTTTCCAGGCGATATCCCTAGTGAGAAAAAGAACACCAAAAGGCTGAGCACCGCGAGTAATGATAATTTAGCTGATCACACGGCAAGCCAACAACTACTCAACAGCTGAAGGGATTGTTAATGAATTTTCACAAATAACTATAATTACTTCAGACTTGAAAAGGTTTATAAGAAACAGCGCCACTCTTGTTCATGGGCCATGTTTGGTATTACAGCTTAGCACCATTCAATTAAACTGCAATACCATACACACCCTATAGACAGGAGTATATGGCATAGTGACTAGAGGAGAGTGATGGAAATACCAGTACATCTGCTGTCAAAAGGCAATGGGAGCTCAATTAAACAGGAACAACATTTTTGTGATTATTTGAAGGGGTTGTCTGGCTACTACTGCCTGTATTAATGTAATAAACTGAAATATACTTACCCCTCCACTGGGATCCAGCATTGCAGCCCCACTGTGTTCTCGGTGATTGTTGTAATAAATGATGTCACAGGAAATAAGATGACCACCTCAGCCAATGAGAGGCTGTCGCATCACCACTGAGTTACCTGAGCGCCATGGTGCCAGGCATTCGGGATCATGATGCTGCAGCCTCTCATTGGCTGCAGCAGTCACCTGATTTCCTGTGAAGTCATGTGTCACAACAATCACTGGGACCACAGCAGGCTGCAGCATTGGATCTAGGCAGTGGCGGAGGGGTATTTCTCAGTTTATTATTTCAATACAGGCAGCCATTATGTGTATCTCTACACAAGCCCGGAACTTTTCTTGCCAACAGCCTAGTCAGAGTAACTTACTTTTGGTGATCCCAGCTTTTCTCCTGTACTATCACTGGTCTTTATCCCCTCACAATAGTGCTCGAAGCCTATCCAAGTATTGGGGTCCACTTCAGGTCCACTTCTGCTGGTCTCCCCACTCTCTCTTAACTTCTCTGTGAACTCATCTCTGATCTCTCTGTGAACTCTTCTGCGAACTCCACTAAACAGGAAGTGCAGGGTCTTATCTCCCATTTCAGAAGCTTCCAAATCAACTCCTCCACCACCAATTACGGCTCAGGCAACCCAGAGGGGCTGACCCATAGCAGGGGATTTCCTAATTACTAAGGATGGGCAGAGATACTGAAGATATAGATATCTAATATAAATAAGCCTACAGGCCTTTTCTTGCACCACACTTTGTGCACTTTGCCTCACATCAGGAGGATGATTTTGGTGTTTTTCATTTTGTTTGATCTTCACTGCCACCGTAAAATCCTGAAATTTGAGGTGGATACACTGAGAGGCCCGTTGGGCCCCCTCAAAGTTCCCCATGTTAAAGTATAGCTGCACTTCAGGATTTAGCATTGCTAAGCAACATTCATAGTCTTGTGACATACAGCAGCAGTTCAGGCAAACAAAGCTCACAGGAGGGAGATTCGGGCGACGCCCACAGGAGGAGATTTAAGCGACGCCCACAGGAGAAAATTCAAGTGATGCCCACAGGAGGAGATTCAAGTGACACCCACAGGAGGAGATTCAAGCCACACCCACAGGAGGGAGATTCAAGCCACACCCACAGGAGGGAGATTCAAGTGGCGCCCACAGGAGGAGATTCAAGCAACGCCCACAGGAGGAGATTTAAGCGATGCCCACAGGAGGAGATGCAAGAGATGCCCACAGGAAGAGATTCAAGCAATGCCCACAGGAAGGAGATTCAAGCGCCACCCACAGGAGGAGATTCAAGAGATGCCCACAGGAAGAGATTCAAGCAATGCCCACAGGAAGGAGATTCAAGCTCCACCCACAGGAGGAGATTCAAGCAATGGCAACATACACACACAGACACTGACACATACACACATACATACATACACACACTGACACATGCACACATGGAGAGAGAGGCAGCTTGGAGAGGGGGGTGAGAGAAGCGGCATGTGAGGTGGGGGAGAGGAGCGGCATGGAGAGAAGTGGCATAGAGGGAGGGGGGGGGAAAGTAGCATGGAGAGGGGAGAGAGAAACAGCATGGAGGGCGGTTAGAAGCAACATGAAGGGGGGGAGAGAGAAGCAGCATGCGAGGGAGCAGAGAGAAGCAGCATGGAGAGTGAAGGAGAAAGAAGTAGCATGGAGAGGGGGAGAGAGTAGCAGCATTGATGGAGGGGGAGAGAGAAGCAGTATAAACAGATAGGGAGAGAGAAGCGGCATGGAGGGAGAGGGCGGTGAAAGAAGTGGCACGGAGAAGGAGGAGAAGTGGCACGGAGAAGGAGGAGAAGTGGCATGGAGAGGGGTGTCTTCCACACAGTCATCCAGTGTTAGGAACACCAAGGATTGACCCATTATTAACTATTTAAGGTAATATACACATTATTTCAAATATATATATATATATATATATATATATATATATATATATATATATATACACACATACACTTTGCATGAGGTAGCAATAGCAATTCTGTGGGACTTCAACTCTGGGGTACTATAACAAGAACAGGCTGTGCAGGTCCTAAAGTCAGGGGAGGACAAGAGACCTGGGAACGTAAGAGGGTACAAAAGCAGAGATGGTTATTCCTGGAGAAAGTCCCGGAGAGAACTTGGGAAAGGACAAAAATGTAGAGTTCGGCATGCTCTACCTGTGACTGTGTGGGTCCCAACATAGGTGTCCTAGCAGCATGAAAGAGGAAAGCATTGGTGGAAGAGGAAAAATAGACTGTCCAGAGAGAAGAGCAGGACCAGGAAACAAGAGGAGATGGTATCATGGCTTCAGCATATCAGAAGGTACCCGCTGTTGTGAATGATCTCCAGCATGCCTGCGGTAAACGGCAAGAAATGTCATTCACCAGAGAAAGTAGCAAGGAAGATAACCGACCTGCAAAATTCTGTTATTGTAGACAAGTCCCCAGTGTACTGATTAGCTGCAGAAACTGTAAGATAAAGTGATTATATTGTTCCAGTGTGGCTCCCCCGGACATAATCTGTTGCACCCTGTTCTATTTTTGCCAAAACAATCTACTGTACAAGATGTGGAGACTGTTCCAGTTTACAGCACTCATCGAGTATTTGCTGTCAGCATTACAGAGACTGAATGCTCAAAACTGATTCCAGCCCTATGCAAGCCACTGTTATGGTTTGTTCGTAGCATTCTCTCCAGTAATGAAAGAGTTAGTTGTCTATTTATTGTCTGTCCACTTACGCCTTACACGGGGATCACCGGAGCATTAGCGGTGGTGCCAATGTTTTTTTAAAGTTAATAACTAGAGATGAGCGAGTATACTCGCTAAAGGGGGGAGCGGTGAGTCAGCAGGAAGGAGCGGGATGGAGAGAGGGAGAGAGAGATTTCCCCTCCGTTCTTCCCCGCTCTCCCCCGCAGCTCCCTGCCCGCTGCCGGCACCCGAACCTTCCGTCTTGAGCGGGGAGATACTCGCTAAAGGCAATACTCGCTCGAGCAATTGCCTTTAGCGAGTATACTCACTCATCTCTATTAACACTTCCTGTAGAATTTCTTAAAGGGAACCTGTCACCGGGTTCATGCCACCCGAACTGTGGGCAGCATGAACCCGAGACAGGTATGCCCACTGGGCCCATGTATGCTTCATATGGCATTTCAGAATGAACATACTTTGAAGTTTCACTCGGATCAGAGCTCTGAGCTCACCTCTCCATCCCCACATCCTGTAGAGTGACAGCTCTCTCAATTTTTGTGTATAGAAAGAGAGCTGTAGCTCTAGTTGACGCGGGTTTGCACAGCCCGGCCCTGTGACTCGGAGCTCTGTTCTGAGTCAAATTTCAAAGTATGTCTATTCTAAAATGACTCAGTGTTTCAGAATGAAACATACATGGGCCCAATGTACATAACTGTCCTGGGTTCGTGCTGCCCATGGTTCAGGCAACATGAACCTGGTAACAAGTTCCCCTTATAAGGGAAACGTTTCAGTACAGTATATCATTTATCAATCTAAATCACTAGTCATTATCAGTTTATGAGTCCGGTGGACAGTCCTACCTAATGTCTGACAGCTTTTTTCTGAATGAGTGTATGACATAGCTGTCAATCACTGATTGGGACCGCCCACTGGACTCCTAAGCCTAGAATGAGCAGAGGTTTAGATCAAGAAATTGCAAGTTAGACTGAATCTTTTCCAACAAAGCCTATATCAATCTTCTTAGCTCTATGAAATGCTGCATGCCGGAATTTTCAATGTGCCAAGTTCCCTTTAATCTCTTAGACAACCCTTCCACTATGGCACCCATTAATGATCCAGGCACACGGCTGTGCTATGTGCATGAGAAATAAGTCTTGGTTTAGAGCATTATTGCATTCAAGGTGTGAAGAGACGAGTATCTATTTATGAAAGAACACTTATGAATCAGCCATTAAATCCATTCCATCAGGGAATAATCTTCTGCACACCAGAAACAATGGATAAGTAAAGAGAATGAGAAAGACATCACATCCGAGTGTTTTTAATCGTTAATTGGATCCTTTGTGAGAAATGAATGAAAAACAATTACAGACAACTCATTAATACAAAACTCCAACAGAGCTACTTACGGATAAGCATAAATGATGGTTGACTAAGTAATGTGTTGTATTATTGATGTTCCAGACCACATGACCTCATTAGGGAACGACAACAATGCCATTGTTACAATAGGGGCCCCAGGCAACAATATACATATGTAGCGAAGTAATATGTTATTTAAAAGATATTGTATACAGGTCGGAAACGCTTTCGAAATTTGCTTGATGTAAAAAGGCAACACAGTTGGTAGTTTACATAGAAGAAACGCACAATTTTCATCAACAATTAAAAATGTATGCCTGTAATAGGGCGATGGTAATTATTTATATCGCAAAGGACAAAGCTGAATACCACATATAGCAACATGAAAAATGTATGGCAAGCCAATCAAGAAGGAAATTGTCATCGCCTTGCTCTGATGGGGCTCGCAACTGTTTTTTGGCCAAAATATGGATCTTACGTTTTATGGCCAAAAATACCTCTATGTCCAGTATCGGGAAGAAAGAACAGGGGCAGAGCACCTCATAGGTCAACAAGAAGCCAGAATGGATGGAGATAAGGTGAGCTCCGATGGATGTGTGCTCTCTTGGGGTCTTGGTGTGGCAACTACGATCAGTTCAGGAACGTAGGGTGAGGAGAGGTGCTGCCAACCCAAAGATGCTGTCCAACAATTGATGGTATAAGCGTTGTAAAGATGCAACAGGGTAGAAGGAAAAATAATTGGGATCCAGCATAAGCTTGGTGGATGAAGACGATGTTCGAAGCCAAGGAGTTAAACTTGACTTCTCTTTATTGAATCCATCAATTAACATGTTTTGAGGCTAACTGCCTCTTCCCCAGAATGCTAAAGGTCTACCAGTGTTGCTGGACCTTCCAGAAAAAAAATAGGGCACTTTTTTCTAGTGTCCATGGACAAAGATTCTGGGGGGCTGGTTATTATGACTTTACTTATCGTCATTTTATAGCTTACAGTAAATGTTGATAATAAATTCATATCAGCATTTAACCTGTAAACATGTATCACTTATAATCTTTAACATTTATTAGGGTTTTCCAATGTGTCCAATAAAAAAAATGTTGATGTCCATGATTCTTGGATAAGCTGTCCAAAAAAAAGAAAAATTGTGGATGGTAACGCTGGGGGTGTGTACCACTGTAGTAGAGGATTGTGTGTGGTTGTGCTGCTCACTGAAGAGAACTGTAGATTTCTCTCTAGTCCTCTGCTACAGTTGCATATACATTCAACATTCTGAGGAAGAGGCAGTTTGCCTCGAAACGTGTCAAGTTTGATTTAATAAAAAGAATTCAAGTTTGATTCTTTTGGCTTTGAATGTACATAATATGTGGGGGAGAGGTACCTACTTGTTCCACACCACTTCTAATAGAAAGGAGATGCTCTGTAAAGCTCACACTTTGGAAGGCTTGGTTCGACCATGTGTTACATAGTTGCAAATCCATTTGAACGGGCAACATGCAGGGGTAATCTGAGAAAAAAGTTACCTTTAAATGGACTGATAGTTGCATGGATAATTGCTCAAATGAGCGATTTTGGGCAACTGCCGGCCCGTCTACACACAGCCTTCGACAGGGCACAGATCGAAAAGTTGCTCAGTTGTCGCTAGACAATCCGTTCCAGCTCACTGAAATGGAACAACTGATGAGCAGCTTTTTGCCCAACATAAACAGGAGTCGCTCCATCTATCAGCGACTTCTGTTAACTTTGAATAGAGGCAGGCTGGCCAGTTGACCCATGGTCCGCTCGGCCTCCATTCACTTGAATGACTATTGCTCCTATGTAAAGCACAGGAGGGATAGTCGCTGATATGGCTGTCGGGTGCCTTTTTGTCCAACAGTCGTACCATGTAAAGGTACCTTATTAATGTTCATGTGCTCCTGAGGCCTTATTCGCACGGCCGTATAAACGCATTTTTTAGGCGCGTCCGAAAATCGGGCAAAAATCTTGACCATCTGAAGATTTGGAATCTAATGCATTTTTTCAGATGAGAGATTTTTAGCCACATTAAAAAAAAACGTGCTGTAAAAATAGAACATCGGCATCCGTTTTCGGTTGCCAATTTTATACGCTGCGTCTACAAATAGGTCTTGACCTATCTTTAGCCGAGATACACTGGGAGCTCGCATAGACTCCTATGAGAGCTGAAAAAAAAGGGAGGGGAAGGAGTTTACCTGCGTCCAATGCTGGGAAAAAAAGACAGCTGGCTCTGATTAATAGTCATCCCGAGGATTTCTGCCGATCAAGGGATTTCCGCGCTGTGGTGCATTTTTTCACCGATACACTTGCAGCTGCTCCCATGTGAATGGCAGAAAATATGTGGCTAATGATCAGGACTTGATCATGGCTGTTCTTCACCCATGCAACTTTTTAGTGCATACGGCCGAATGTAAAAATGCATACAGTTGTGTGAAAGAGGCCTTACAGTGATATTCTTTCCATCTAAATTAATCACTGATACCCCACCATCTGTCCTATACATGCTGGTGCCAAGAATAGCTTGTAGCAAAGCTGCATCCAGAGTGAAGTCATTTCTCATGGTCAAATCATCCAATGGCCATAGAATAGTACATCCCTATCAATTAAAGGGGCTTTCCATCCTTGGATACTTGTTAGGTCTGCTACACGTGTCTGCCGCCCTTTTCCGGTTCCAGGCATATGCAAGCATCCGTCTGCTCCTCCAGTGCGTATGGACTCTACATTTCTGTTTTCTACAAGCACTGAAAGAGTTAACCAGTTCTCTGGCTCTCAGCCCAGCTGTGGGGTTAATAGGCATTTCTCTCCTATTTAATCTGGGCTGAGGCACTTACTCCAGTGCCTGAGAGTTGATGTGTGTTTAGGTTCTGACAACCCAGCTTTACTAGGGCTCCTGTTTTTTACAGTCTGTTTGATCCTGTACCTGTATTTTGTTTACTGGTTGCCACCCTGTCTCTGTACCTTATCCCATTTACATGTTTGGCTCTCTCATCCTGTATAGCCTCCCTACTCCAGTCTTCTCAGTCTTTGTCTTGTATGTTTTCTGCTTCCTGATATTTGTGTCTTCGCCTGGTGTGAACCTGCTCTAGTCATCCAACATTGCCATCCTGTACTTTACATTTGTCAGTTGTCAACCCCTGTTCCTGTCCTTGTTTGTGTCTTTGTGCACGTCTATCTACTGCCATATCCAGTCTTGGTACCGCGCCCGGTTATGTGGTTTGTACAGTCCTGTCGTGTGTTATTGGTGCGTCCTGTGCCCAGTACTTCCCTCCTGTGTCCTGTCTGGTATAGCCAGCCCCAAGGTGAAGACCATGTGGTCATCCTTGTTAGGACGCCAGCCCCACTATTAGGCAGGACGTCACCCAATCAATGGGAGCAATGCCTTGTATTACACTTCTACTCTGATTGCAATGAGGAGCCAGAAATGTAATAGTGGCCATCGCTCCCATTGATTTTAATGGGAGTGAAGCCTTCTATTACACTTCCAGCCCTGACCACCAATGAAAACATCTGGCTCCACTGCACTGACAGTAGACCGACAGATCAGCTGATCGACTGGAATCGACTGGAGTAAGAAGTAGCTGGACAATCAGACTACATCCAGGGTTTGTTTGTAGTCTGTAACCATGGAGACACATATCTCTATAGTATAGTAGCTGTATACACAAAACAGTAGGAAATTCTTAATCATGACTATTTACAAAGTTATTTACGCTTTACTTTCTATGCATTGGGGCAATACCAAATGTTGCAAAAGTCTTCTATAAACCCGCTAATATGTGATTTACAGTTTAATCAACATGAAATTCTACTAACACCTCATAATAGCCTGGCATTGTTTTTCCGCACTTCATTTCAGCCTTTTTTTCTTTGCCAATATTTTTTCTTCCTGAAACATTTAAGCAGCAAGCAAGGTGGACAGGCAAGATGTCATAATTACTGCTGAGCTGCTGTGACAAGCCATGCCACCTTTGTTTAACGTCTGAACTGTCACAGGAAGTCACATAACCCAGCACAATCACGCTCAATTAAATGATGCTTCAATTCGGCTTGATTAATATTAAGGTGACATTTTTTCAGACTCCGCCACTGCAATTTTCAGCCCCAGAGTGTCCTGTTAAAGAAAATGTGAAAGTGGAAATGAACTATCAAAGAGCACATCTGAAGTAGACCAAAAATACTACAATATACGGAGGATACTATAGAGATGGCAATGATACGGTCACTAAGATAAGGGTTAAATTCTGTAGGAAGGAGCTCCATTAGAAGAATTTGACACTCTAAAATCCCCCTATTCTGCACTATTGAGGTAGCAAACAGATTCGATCTGCGGTACATATCAGAAAAGCATCCAGATGAACAATGGCACTGTATACAGTCCATACTCATGGAAACAACCATATACCTGGACCATTGCGTGAGGTCAGGGGTGTAACTATAGAGGATGCAGGGGATGCGGTTGCACCCGGGCCCAGGAGCCTTGGGGGGCCCATAAGGCCTCTCTTCTCCATCTAGGAAGCCCAGTACTATGAGTAAAAGATTATAGTTGGGGCCCTGTTACAGATTTTGCATTGGGGCCCAGGATTTTCAAGTTAGGTTGAGCCGGTAGAATTGGAGCCCTCCGTTATGGAGTCAAAAGTGGTTATGGCAATGAAACAACTGGCAAAGCATAAATAACCTACCGGCAGAGCTATTGCTGCCAGTACCAGTGAAAACCATCATGGAACTGTGCCAGGCAGTATGGGTATCTACACAATGGCCACAGAACTGGAAAAGATCTGTCTTCATCCGTCTACCAAAGAAAGGCGACTTTAAGAATTGCTCCAACTACCGAACAATAGCCCTCATTCTGCATGCAAGCAAGATCCTTCTCAAAATTATACAGGAAAGACTGCGTTGGCAGGATTCCGGCGAGGACCTGGCACCCACCACCATATTGCAAACCTGCAATGGAAAAAGCTTGAGAATACCAAAAGAATATCTACATGTTCTTCATCGACTACATCTAGGCCTTTGACTGCATCGACCATGACAAGCTGTGGCAGGGCAGGCCCTACAAGAGCTGAGAGTATCGGCACATCCAGTCAAGCTAATAAAATCACTTTATACCAATCAGGAAGCCTCTGAGAACACAGGATGGGGACACAGATTGGTTTGGGATCGGCAAAGGCGTCCAACAGGGCTGCATATTCGCTCCCCATCAGATGCATTGGTTTACAATGCATCAGTTCAGATGGGCATATTACCGCAATGTAAAAGTGCCCGTATGGAGCGCATTTCGGCTGGGCACTTTTACGCCAGCCAGGAAAGATAGTTCAGGGACTATCTTCCTGACTGGAATATGTTGGCCGTTGCCATAGACTCCTATGGTAGCCTATGGTAGCTGTTGGAGAAGGGAGGTGGGAGGGAGTTTAACAGCATGTCTGCTAAACTCGCAAAGCCCTCCCTCCTTCTCTCCCCCCCTTGCCGGCTGTTTGCTTGTCGGCTTAGCAACTAGCTCCTGCCCTGTCCTGCTCCCTCCCATTGCTGGCAGCTGACAAGGGGCGGACAGAGGGCGGGAGCTTAGCACACTAGCTCCCACCGTGCCCCCTTCCCTTGTCTTTAGGGGGCAGAAAGGGGGAGGCATTTTAGCAGAGCTAAACTGTCTCCCCCTGCCTGATGGCAATCCTGGCTCGGCGTATATGCGCCAGACCTGGGCAGATTTGTGCACCCGTTCACACGATTTTTGGTTGCGCTGTGTCCATGACACAGCCGACCATAAAACACTACGCCCGTGTGAATGAGCTCTAAGCCTGAGGCATCCTAACTAGAGATGAGCGAGTATACTCGCTAAAGGCAATTGCTCGAGCTAGCATTGCCTTTAGCGAGTATCTCCCTCGCTCGAGACTGCAGGTTCGGGTGCCGGCGTGGGGGAGAGGTGAGTAGTGGCTGTCAGCAGGAGGGAGCGGGGGGTAGAGAGGGAGAGAGAGATCTCCCCTCCGTTCCGCCCCGCTCTCCCCCGCAGCTCCCTGCCCGCTGCCGGCACCCGAACCTTTTGTCTCGAGCGGGCAGGTACTCGCTAAAGGCAATGCTCGCTCGAGCAATTGCCTTTAGCGAGTATACCCGCTCATCTCTAATCCTAACCATTCCTCCTAAGTCATGCAGTCCTCTCCTGACTGTCCTAGTGGCAGTCCAGCCTGTGTTCTTATGCTACATAGTTCTACTTCTGTCCAAAGAACATTTTCCTAGAAGCACTGTGAAATATTCAGGAGGTCCTAGGCAAACTCGAAACAGGCTGCAATGTTTTTTTTTTTGATGGTAGCAGCTTTCTTCATGTTGTCCTTCCATGAACACCATTCTTCTTCAGTGCTTCTCTAATAGTGAGCACATTAACAGAGGTGTTTGCAGTTTGTAAAGTCCTCCGTAGGTTTGTGGCTGTGATGGACCTTTTGCATGGGCTGAGAATCTCATGATTCTCATTTGCTCGATCGCACTTGGGCCGCCCGTTTAGACTGCACGATTCTCGCTAAGACTCTTGCGGTCATGCAGCATTTCTCGTTCTGTGTTTCACATTCCTATGGGGGATATTGAACGATCAGTGTTTAAACTGTACGAGCCGGTTCTGGTTTTTAACTAAATGACAAAAGAGGACTTCACAATTCCCACTCGTCGTTGAGTCTTTTGCCCACCTTCGAACTGAGCAATTATCGTTAGGTTTCGTTTACTCTTACAATTTTCCGAACGATCATCCTTCAGTCTAAACGGGGTGTTACTTTTGCAGGCTCTTTCACTTTTTTCAGGATTTTCTATTGTGCTCTTTAAATATGCTTATCAGGATTTCCACTAATAGGGAGAGTAGTAACAGTTCTGAAATTTCACCATTTGTAGATAGTCTAATTCTGGATTGATGTACACCCAGGTCTTTAAGCATGACTTTATGCATCCTTATTAGAGATGAGCGAACGTACTCGTTTAGGGCGAATTCGCAATCGAGCACCGCTTTTTTCGAGTAACTGACTACTCGGGTGAAAAGATTCGGGGGGCAACGGGGGGCGGCGTGGGGGAGCGGGGGGTTGCAGTGGGGAACAGGGGGGAGCTCTCTCTCTCCCCCCCCCCCACTCCCCTCTGCAACCCCCCGAATCTTTTCGCTCGAGTAGTCATTTGCTCGCAAAAAGCGGTGCTCGATTGCGGAATCGCACTAAACGAGTACGTTCGCTCATCTCTAATCCTTATGCATCTCTAGAACACAATTTATGAGTTTTTCTGAAAGTTGTTTGCATCCAAGGTATGGTTCTCACTAAGCAAATTTTCTTGAGAAGAGCAGATTTGTCAGTAACCAGGCTTTGTGTGTCTTTATTTAATGGGCAAAGTAACTGAATCCCGCACTTCCAACGGTGTTTCCAACCTGAATCTTTCTTTTTTCTGGACAATTTACCCCAAAATTATGGACAGCGAAGAAGAGTGGTGATTGGCTTAGAAATCTCCACCCCTTTCCTACTCCTCTTGCTGGTGGGTGCTACCTGTTTGTACTACACACATCAGTGCTTAGATTGTTGGGCACAAAAGGAAAATAACGGATGGTGTTTTTTCCTGCCAGATTCTACGGATGGCAGCGAAAAACACTAGTTTTTTTATGGACTGTCCATAAATTCACGGATAGTTGGCAACCCAGACTTCTCATCTCCTTAACTGAAACACATTAGCTCTTGGAGACGTCATTAACACAGAAACCATTAACATAAATATCATTAACACTAACTTATTTTCCCTGTACTTTGGATACTTCACACATGGGTGCAGCTGGTGATTAAGTTTGGAGGGGGGGGGGGGCAAGTTAGTTTTCAAACAGGTGAAATGGGTATGATATGGGTTCATATTCTCTAATCTCAGCACATATGGATACACCAGTGTCTGAACCATAGGTTAAGGCCTTATTCACACAACTGTATTCTTTCAGATGATATATTCCTCCAGGAAAAATAAAACATAAGTGACCAAAAACAGCGACCGATTTTATATGTCGCATGAAAAGATAGGCTTTGCCCTATCTTTTGCTGAGATACACTCTTAGCTCCCATAGACTCCTATGGGAGCTGAAAAAAAGGGAGAGAGTTCAGCTGCGTCCAATGCTGGGAAAAGAAGACAGCTGGCTCTACTTAAGTATCAGCAGTCATTCCGAGGATTTCTGCCAACTGAGGGATTTCCTTGCTGCTGCGTATTTTTTCGCCAACCGTGTGAATGAACGAGAAAATGCTAATTAAGATCAGGACTTGATCATGGCTGTTCTTCATTCATGTGATTTTTAGCCACAATCGGCCAAGTGTAAAAACGCATATGGTCATGTGAAAGAGGCCTTACTTAAAAAGTACTAATATGTTACAAGCTACCACAGTGTACGTGTTGACCTCATATAGTAATCACCTGTAGATTGCAGTAAAGTATCCTCCATCTGTATAGATACATTGTATCCACTGCTAACTCTCACAGGCTTGTCTATTGTAATTGATGCAATGGCTGTGATTAAGCATCATGCATTCTAGTGCCAGGCCAGGGTATTACTGACGGGCTTGGAAGGAAAACCAGGTTGCAGATGGTCCAAAGCTTCTTGATTGGAAGCAACATGCTTTGCCCATTTTTCATGGATCATCCTTGGCACGATAGGAAAGAGACGTATCAGGGCTCAGATGGAATAAGGGGAATCAGTTTTTTTTATTACTGTTGCAATTTTTTGACTGTGTCACTTTTATATAATACAAAGACTTATAGCCCTTTTACATGGGACGAGAATAAAATGATTCTCATTGGCCTGAGCTGGTGATGACATCACCAGCTCATAAGTCCTCGGGCAGCCTATTTAGACTGCGTGATTCTCATTGAGAATTGTGCAGTTTTCGTTCGCTAATCATTCAGTGTTTAGGAATGATAAGGAAGATGGAACAATACTTCTGCAGCGCCACCTATGGGATGGCAGCCTTCACTGCAAATAATGTCCGACCCTTTATACAGGTCTGTAGAACAATGATTGGGAATTGAAGACCAAGCCAGAATCCATACACAGACAGCTGTTTCTGGGTTTTTGTCTTTCATCAGTGTGTAGTACATGCCTGGTTTGGATAGGGAGAAACCTATGATGTGAGTTGGGAGGGGTAACATAACTTCTTAAGGAGAGGACCTAGAAGGTGAGTGAGGAGACTTATAAGGCCATTCATGCTCTTCAGGGAAATATATGCAAATAAGGAAGATGGAACAATACCTCTGTATCGCCACCTATGGGATGGCAGCATTCCTGCAAATTAATGTCTGACCCTTTATACAGGTCCTAGGTGTCTCCCCACACACCTTTTACGTGCTCTACTTAATGAGAGATGATACCCCTCCCAACGCACGCCATTGCCTCTCACTAAGGGCTCGTTCAGACTAGCGTGGTTTTAGAGCAGTATAGGGTGCGTGAAAAGATTGTGGCTATATTGCACTAAAGATCGCGTGAACCGGCGATTTCCAGCTATTAAGTCTCAAGCTTAATTAGCTGTAAAATTGCCCGTTCACATGATCGGGAGGTGCGTGTTATCCAGCTCCCATAGGAGTCTATGGAAACTACCGCGCAGCTCGCACCAAAGATAGATCAGGTCCTATCTTTTTTCACACCATGGACCTTAGAAGCGAGCTTTGCAGTCGTATGTCCTATCTTTGTTTGGTGAGAGTATTTTGCACATCTAAAATTCCTTCATGTGAACGCTCCTATGGGTAACCATTCTAATAGACGCAATGTTTTCACACGCCTCTAGTGCGCTAAAACCACGCTCATCTGAACCAGCCCTAACCAAGCCAGAAACCTACTGCACACTGATGAGTGGCAAAAACTCCAAAACAGCTGTCTGTGTATGGATTATGGCTTGGTTTTCAATTCCCAATCATTATTATAAGGACTTGTATAAAGGGTTGGGCATTGATTTGCAGGGCTGCTGTCATCCAATAGGTGGCGCTACAGAGGTATTGTTCCTTTTTCCTTAGGCTTCATTCACATGGGTGATGCATTTTTATGCAAACGAAAATCGCATCACTGGAGGATAGCTGCGATCGAGTCTCGAGTGTAATAGTGTTTCCTCGCCCATTCATAGGGGCATATCGTGTAAGAAATATGCTGCAGCACGGAATTCCGTCAGTCAGCAGGAATCCTTGGAATTATATGAATGGCCAAGAGCTGCCTGTGATTGGCTGAGTGCTGTGACCAATCACAGGCAGCACTTAGCTGTCATTCAATGAATGACTGAGGGCTGTATCTAATTAGCTGAGTGCTCAGCCAATCAGATACAGCCCTTTCAGCAGGCGGAGATTTTAAATTCCCGCCTGTTGAAACTGATTTAGAGCAGTGCAGGGAGAAGACAGGCTGGACGCGCCTGAGCCCCGGCAGCTGAGGAGAGGGAGTATATATTTTTTTATTTTTAACACATTCTAGGGATGATTTTTAGGGAAGGGCTTATATTTAAAGCCCTTCCTGGAAAATCCCTGCAGGGCTTGCCAGCATCCCATTGCTTTCAATGGGGCTGCAGAAGCGCTGGTCCCATTGAAAGCAATAGGAGAATATCGCGATCCTCATCCACAGCTGTGACAGCTATGATTGCTGTGGCAGGGGATTCTTTACTCCCCGCGGGGAGTCCTCTTGGCACTGATTACTGTGACAGTGCTGTCACAGTGTTCAGTGACAGGGGGACTCCCCGCTGGGGAATATTTACACGGCAGTGACGGAGAGGTGAGTATATATATATATATATATTTTTTTTTTTTTTTTCCACACAAACCACAGGTGATTTTCAGGGAAGGGCTTATATTTCAAGCCCTTCCCTGAAAATCACTGCAGGGATTGCTGGCATCCTATTGCATTCAATGGGGCTACAGGCAGTAGCCGTGGCCCCATTGAAAGCAGTGCTGCTCGGACCTGCATTCATGCGTGTTTGTGCATGTATGTGGGTGTGCGGTTTTGTGAGCACCTATGTACGACACACGCACACGCTTGTGTGAATGCACCCTAGGGGCTTTTTCAGATGACCGTATCTGCGCATGTTTGTGCACGCGTAAAAAATATATGCGCGCAATGCACAGAGGATATAGCCCATTGCTACCAATGGGTTCATTCAAATGGACATTATTTGCGCGCATAATAGGTCCTGCTCTCCTCTTTAGCAAATTGAGTAGCAAAGGCCCCCATAGAAGTCAATGGAAGGTGCACAAATAGGCACGCAAAATGCAGAAACATCTGAAATACGCTGCGCAATTCCGTGAAAAAGAGAACATAACGGACCTCATTAGGCTAAATAGCCTTTTAAATCAGGACAGGGGCGTTTTGGTCCGATACACACGCAAATCAAACGTGTTCACTGCACAAACACGTTGCGTTAAAGCCTGCGCAATTCACATACGGTCGTCTTGAGTCGCCCTTAACGAGATCTGAGACATTAATGCATAACATACATTAAAATGCCGTAAATGCCGTCCCGAGTGGAGTTCTAGCAATTAGGTAATGTAATGCACATTAGAAGTGCAGCTCCGGTGCTTAGAGCTCCTCTTTGTATTCTGTACGTGGATTCAGGCCCAAGTATCCTCCGGGGGAATATATGCAGTATTCTAGAAATCCAGATATTACATGCTGGGCCAGCAGCGGGAATGCTGCATGCTGTCAAAATAGAGTGGTTATGATGTGAGAACACATGCTCGGCTGTTTCTAGCACTTCCATAGACTTCAAGAGAGACAGAAAGCCATATAAATGTGTGCAGACCACCTGGATGTTGCCTTCGCTCACCTTTTCTTCCAGCAGGTGAGGATCCAAGAACTCAACCTGAAGATATGTCATAAATGTCTAAAGTAGACTTGTCTGAAAGGGGTTGTTCAAGATTAACAAGTTACAAGAGACCCCATCTGATCTCGAGAGCAGGGGTCCTGTGTCCCTGCACCTCCTCACTGCGGGCGTACCTCACCCCCCCCCCCCCCCACAGTGAGGAGGAGATTGACTGAAGCGATAGTTGTGCAAGTGCTACTCCATTCATCTTCAATGGGACAGCTGGAGATAGCCGAACGGCAAGAACTTAGCTATTATCCTCAACCTCTACGCAAGCAGATACGCAATACGCTTCCAAAGAACACATGTGGAACTCATTGGGCTGAATAACCATTTAAATTGGGGCGTGGTTGCGTCCCACATGCAAAAAACCATGCCCTGTGTGTGGCAAAAGTACAGTAAAATACACCAAAAGGTGCACAAAAAAGACTTGTTCAAAAACATTGCGCTGAGTCACGTGCAATTGCACATACGCTCGTGTAAAAGAACCCTTAGGCCGGCTTCAGACGGGCATATTTATGTGCATATTAGCACATGCAGAATATAAGGGTGCAATACGCAGGAAATAGAACTCATTGATTTTAATAGGTTCATTCACGTGCGCACAGAAAACACACAGCATGCTCTATATAAAAGTCCTCATAGAAGTCAATGGGGATGGGCAAATGCGCACGCAATATGCTAGGAGATGTGTGAAGCACTGCGCAATTGTGAGGGAAGACATATGGAACTCATTAGACTAATTAGCCATTTCAATGGCTGGCAGCATTGTTGCTTTTTTTTACAGTCTAGTAAAATACGCCAATGAGTGCGCAAAAAAGCAACGTTCATCTATATATATAAAGGCGAAAGCCGTCACTGACTCACTCACTCACTCACTGACTCGCCACTAATTCTCTAACTTGCCGAAGTCGTACAAACATGAAATTTGCCACGACCATTCTTTAGGTCCTAAATAGGAAAAGTATAGGGGTCGCAACTTCAATATTCAATTCAAAGCGTGAAAAACTGTGAAAATCTACGATACATGACATAGTTCTTTTCTCTAAAAACCATAAAGCCTAGGGAAATAATTTGTATACTGAGGAAAATCTACCTCACCCCTATGTGTATATAGTGAGGAGAATCTACCTCATCTCTATGTGTATATACTGAGGAGAATCGACCTCATCTCTGTGTGTATATACTGAGGAGAATATAACTGACCTCTGTGTGCATATACTGAGAGGAACGTAACTTACCTCTGTGTGCATATACTGAGGAGAATCTAACTGACATCTGTGTGTATTTACTGGGGAGAATCTACCTCACCTCTATGTGCATATACTGAGTAGAATATAAATGACCTTTATGTGCATATAATGAGGCGAATCTACCTCGCCTATGTGTGCATATACTGAGGAGAATGTAACTGACCTCTGTGTGCATATACTGAAGAGAATGTAACTGACCTCTATGTGTATATACTAAGTAGAATATAAATGACCTCTATGTGTATATACTGCGGAGAATTTAACTGACCTTTATGTGTATATGCTGAGGAGAATCTACCTCACCTCTATGTGTATATACTGAGGGAACTCTAACTGACCGCTGTGTGCATATACTGAGTTGAATCTACCTTACCTCTTTGTGCATATACTGGGGAGAATATAACTGACCTCTATGTGTATATACTGAGGAGAATGTAACTGACCTCTATGTGTATATACTAAGGAGAATGTAACTGACCTCTGCGTGTATATACTGAGGAGAATGTAACTGACCTCTGCGTGTATATACTGAGTAGAATATAAATGACCTCTATGTGTTTATACTGAGTTGAATCTACCTCACCTCTATGTGCATATACTGTGGAGAACGTAACTGACCTCTGTGTGCATATACTGAGGACAATGTAACTGACCTCTGTGTGCATATACTGAGGAGAATGTAACTGACCTCTGTGTGCATATACTGAAGAGAATGTAACTGACCTCTATGTGTATATACTAAGTAGAATATAAATGACCTCTATGTGTATATACTGCGGAGAATCTAACTGACCTTTATGTGTATATGCTGAGGAGAATCTACCTCACCTCTATGTGTATATACTGAGGGGACTCTAACTGACCGCTGTGTGCATATACTGAGTTGAATCTACCTTACCTCTTTGTGCATATACTGGGGAGAATATAACTGACCTCTATGTGTATATACTGAGGAGAATGTAACTGACCTCTGCGTGTATATACTGAGTAGAATATAAATGACCTCTATGTGTTTATACTGAGTTGAATCTACCTCACCTCTATGTGTATATACTGAGTAGAATATAAATGACCTCTATGTGTTTATACTGAGTTGAATCTACCTCACCTCTATGTGTATATACCGTATATACCGGCGTATAAGACGACTTTTGAACCCCGAAAAATCTGCTCTGCAGTCGGGGGTCGTCTTATGCGCCGGTAATACAAAAAAAAAAAAAGTGTAAAAAAAAAAAATTCATTACTCACCTGCCCCGGCGTTCTGTCGCGCTCCGGCAGGATGTCGCTCGCTCCGGCAGGCTGTCGCTCGCTCCTCGTCCCGGCGCAGCATAGCTTTCTGAATGCGGGGCTTGAAATCCCCGCTTCCACAAAAGCTAATACACACGCCGGCAGCCATGACAGCATTGAATGGCTGTGATTGGCTGAATCACACCCATTCAATGATGTCATTGAATAGTGTGATTGGCTGAAGCCACGTGTGCTTTAGCCAATCACAGCCATTCAATGATGTCATGGCTGCCGGCGTGTGTATTAGCTTTCTGGAAGCGGGGATTTCAAGCCCCGCATTCAGAAAGCACTGCTGCGCCGGGACGAGGAGCGAGCGACAGCCTGCCGGAGCGAGCGACATCCTGCCGGAGCGCGACAGAACGCCGGGGCAGGTGAGTAATGAATTTTTTTTTTTTTCTCCACTGAATACCGGCGTATAAGGTGACAGTTGGGGGGTCGTCTTATACGCCCCGTCGCCTTATACGCCGGTATATACGGTACTGAGTAGAATATAAATGACCTCTATGTGTATATGCTGAGGAGAATCTAACTGAACTCTGTGTGTATATACTGAGGAAAATCTACCTCACCTCTATGTGTATATACTGAGGAAAATCTACCTCACCTCTATGTGTATATACTGAGGAGAATATACTGAAAGGCTGTAAAGTACATAAGGAAGCGGCCATAGACTACAGGGATGGAGCATGTCATTAAGGCTAAAAAGGGGCAGCAACCTCCAGTCTTGGTATTATCTTTAAAGGTAAGAAATAAGGAGAGTGGGAGGGGCACATTCTGCAGAGGGACATCGGTACATGCAGTCTGAGGAGAATCTTATGCTCCGCTATGTGTATACATATTTTATTTCTTGGTTCCTCTAAAGTAACCATGAAATTTTTCATGCGAACAGCAGGTCAACACCTGTACCAAATTAACTCGGGCGAAGCCAGGTACATCAGCTAGTTGTGCATAAAAAGCTGTGCTCACGCGCACGAATGCGCTTATGCATCTGTAAAGCAAGCCTAACTCTTTGTCTCTATTCCCTCCCCTACTTCCTGTTTCAATGGAATGTCTTCAAAGTCCTACAATGGACACATGTGAGTTCCATATTCAATACGTTCATATAAAACACATTCATCTGAACGAATCTATTGAAACCGAACGCATCGCTTTGTTGCATTCCCCTGGTGACATTTCCACATGCGGAAACGACTCTACAAATACAGCTGCTTCACATGAGCGTATGCACAAATATGCACACTTCAGGTTATTTAGCCTTATGAGTTTAGATGTGTTTTGCACTGTATTTCGTGCATCCGGTTGCATATTGCATGCCCTGAGGAGGACATATGAACAGGGGATACCATTTTCACACAAACCCTTTAATGTTGGCCAACTATCTAATGTGTATGGAGTGTCACAACCCTTTAATGTTGGCCAACTATCTAATGTGTATGGAGTGTCACAACCCTTTAATGTTGGCCAACTATCTAATGTGTATGGAGTGTCACAATGGATGTCAAGAGGAAGACGAATTAGGCTATTGCATTTCAACATGCTTGATCTACCAGCTTCTTCCCATTCACACACCTGACGAAGCCAAAACTATATGTGTATGGGAAGGGCAATTAGGAGAAGTAGCTGTTGGCCAAATGAGCATTCAGCTGACAGCTATCCAAACGGTCTGCCCATCTTAAGCCAATGGCTCCATGGGGACTCTTGGTCTCATCATGGTTGGGCTAAAATTGCTACCATGGCCATTAGGTATTTCCTTTTCTCCCCTGTAGGAAAACATTGAAACTACGTTACAGTCCAAAGTTGTCTTTCCAATACTTGAGCTATTATGATATCACACATTGGCATAAAAAATAGTTTTCATCAAGTCGGATAGTTCTAGAAGACAACTTTCACAGCTTAGGGACTAAATTGAAAAACTACTAACTAAACATGGAAGTAAATTGGAACCCAAGTGATTGGAAAAACCTTGCAAAGTGTGATTTAGTGTGTTTACCTAGAACAAATCATCGTGCGGACACCAGAGACAATGAAGCAGGAAAGAAGCAAACTTAAATTATACTAAAGGGAGCAAAGTAATTGGCTGCTGCAATTGATTAAATGTGATATTTCACTGTCTGGTCTAAAGTGAAGTCAGAATTAAAATGATGAAGGAGTCGGGGTTACAGCTTTCAATACCGTATCTATGGAATACTCAATTATAACGGCTCCTTCTGAACCTTGTCGGCAAATGAGCAAACCACTCCGGGTCAATCCTATTGAAGTAACGACATAGGGTATTACAATGCTTTATTGTTGGGCTCTGCCATTAGAATTCTATTATCACCTTCAACGAAAGGAAAAACATAACTAATTATGGTTTTCCTCAAGCTCCGCAATTGATGAGAGGATGATCTACAGATCAGTGTTATCTATTTCATCATTAGAGCATTAGAACTGCCGTGAACTCTTCTTGCTCTATGAGTTTATGCTACTCTATGTTTTCTTGTGGCGGCCAATTAAGAAGGAGGCCAGGAAGTAGCTAATTTACAGAAGCTATTTTAAAGCGACCCCTCGTTTCTGGGACTGGAGCGAATATTACTTGCAGTTGAACTTGTCTGCCGTCCGACCAATCCATCCATTCCAGATCCCGTTTTATTGCCCCTCATCTTCCCATAGGAGCATGCATGGCCTTATAAGCCTCCTCACTCATCATCTAGGTCTTTCCCTAAAGAGAAACGATACCCTTCCTGACCCACACCCATATGCCTCATTAGCTAAGCCAGAAACCTGCTGCATACTCATGAAGGGCAACCACCCCGAAACAGCTGTCTGTACATGGATATCTTCTGCTTATGGAGAAGATTCATGCTTTGGCTTGCAATTCCAAGTCATTGTTGCAAGGCTTGTTAAAAAGTCTGACATTTGCATTTTTTGACTCACATTGCTTTTTTATTTTTCTGTTTATTCAGCTAGGTGAGGGTTTTTTTTGCAAGACAACCTGTAGTTTTTAGTATCATTTTGGGGTGCATATGACTTTTCAATCAACTTTTAGTCAACTTTTTCTAGGAGACAGGATGACCAAAAAAGTGCAATTTTGCCATTGTGTATTTTTTTCTTATATTTTCTATATTTTAATAGATTTGACTTTTGCAGATGCCAATTTTTATATTTTTTTATGCGATGCCTGGGAAAATGTTTTTTTTTTTCTTAAAGCTTTAAATATATTTTGTTATAGACAAGCAGGCAGAAAGGGGCCAAATTAACGAGTGACAACCTAGGCCTATAAGGGTTTAAATCACATTCCACGTCCCTCTCATTCCTACTGGAAGGGGATTGGTGTTGTCCTAGGAAGGGGTGGGTTAATGGGTGGGGTCAAGGTAGGGTTATGCCCCGTATATTCTCGTTGCAATTATATAGAAGGTCTGAGCGCACCCCCTTCCTATTTGGTAATAACTCTGGTCAAATTTGGTATTGCCATGTTTGTAATGACTGGCATAAAAAGTTAGTCTCCTATTTAAACTGCAAGGTGCGTGACAGGAAAAAATACAATAGCGAAAATAAAAATGTTATGGTTCTTGGAATGCAGACACACAAAAACTACTTCTAAAGTGTTTTTAGTCTGCATAAATAACATAAAAAGACTGTATTAACTTGGTGCCATCAGAATCGTGCTGATCCAGAGAATAATGTCATCCCATTGTTTATTCTGCATGCTGGATGTTGTAAAAATGAAGAAAAATTTTCATAACCCCCCTTCTGAAGAAAACGTAATAAAAGTTATATATACCCCAAAATTATGCCATTAAAAATAGAACTTGTCCTGCAAAAAAAAAAACAAGCCCTCATACAGCTATATTGATGGAAAAATGGAAAAGCTACAGCTTTAGGAATGTGACAACAAGAAAAAAACTAGTTGCTCATTAAGGCCTAAAATGGGCCCTTCATAAAAAAGACTCTGTCACCATCTTTTTGCACCCCTCTTTAATGGCAGCACAATGTAGTTCCAGTCACACTGATTACAATAATATGCCTGTTGTGCGGATCTATGCAGTAGTTTTGGAGAAACTTGCCTTTTATCAGTAACAGCACATGCATAGAGGACTACTTAAAGTAGTCCCTAATATTCATGAGCTGCAACTAGCTCCACCTCCCGCCCTGCGACCAATAACTAACTGCTGTCTTCTTATCACTGTGCATAGAGAGAGCTGTAGGTCGGGGTGGGAGCGGCCACACTGCAGTTTATGAATATGCAGGACTACCTCTGTGTCTGCTACTAATTAAATGAAAGTTTCTCCCAAACTACTGCACAGATTTATCACTGTAATCAGCGTGACATGCACTACCTCATGTCATGGGCTGCAAAACCATGGTAACACATTCCCTTTAAAGGGTTAAGTGGTGCAGTCCTCCTGGCTTAGAGGCAGAGATAGCGCTAAAATATCCTTTACCCAACCAGGGATTTGCATGCTAGCTGTAGAGGGAACTTGCTATCTAATAAAGTCCTGTGGTTACAGCGGCATCTACTCTGATTCGAGGAAAGCCTAGCTACCGTAGGGTCCTTCTGTCATAGATGCGCTATTATAAATTTAACAAAGCGGTGGAGGGTCTGTTAAATATCTTGCATTTGGGACCCAGGAGCTACAAAGGACTAATAATCCCATTATTCGCTTTGTATAGGGCAGTATATGCGGCTCGCTTCCCATTTCTACTGCTCCGGCGGTATGCAGTGTGTTAATGACTGCTTTGATACATTGTATCCGACATTCATCAGTATTTGCAGTCCGGTAGGGCCGGCACAGATACATTTACTACACTCTCATCATTGCATTTTAATGGAACTGAAATCCAGTTAAAGCGAAAGAATCCTCTTCGGTAGTAAACACTGATGGGGCATCCAAGGCTACGTTAATGGAGGCGCAATTCAAAATTAAGCCTCTAAGCCTTCACATCTGTTCTCCAATCTAATTTTAAATGTACAAAGCAAACATAATTCATAATCGCACCGCATCGGGGCATGATTCCGCGCATACGTACCTTCAGCTACGCTTCCGCTTTATATTACTGCTTTGTAGCAATCACTGTTATTGGATATGGGTGAAAAATGAACATTATTAGGTGTAGGGATATTTGTGTTTTTGCTTTAACCCCTTGAGAGCGCAGCTTTTTCTTCTCATTTTTTTTTCTTCCCCAATTTAAAAAAAATCATACCTCTTTCGTTAATGCATCAATGCAGATGTCTAAGGGCTTGTTTTTTTGTAGTTAGGTTTCAATGGTGCTATTTAATCTAGCCTATAATGAAAAAGTTTTACAAAGTTCTAAGTGGAGTGAAATGGGAAAAAAAAACACAGTTCTACTATTTGGAGGGGTTTTGTTTCTATGGTGTATACACAGCGAGAAAAATGGAATGATAGCTTTATTCTGTGGCTCTGTGTGATTGCTACAGTACAACATTTATCGAGCTATTTGATAATTTTTAATTAGCATTTTTTTCTTGGAGATGGGGTGACCAAAAAAGTGCAATTTTGGCGTTGTGTATTTTTTCTTTTTCTGACAACATTCACCATGCAGAATAGGTAATGCATTACTTTAAGGGCTTATTCAGACAATCGTATATCGGCCGTCGTGAATACGCGGCCGATATACGGTGTCCCTCTCTGCAGGGGGAGGAAGCTGGAAGAGTCGGGAGCAGTGCTCTGAACTCCTGCTCCCTCTCTGCCTCCTCTCCGCCCCTCTGCACTATTTTCAATGAGGGAAGGCGGGATGGCGGCGGAACTTAGCCCCGCCCCCTGTCCCGCCTCCTCTCATTGCAAATAGTGCAGTGGGGCAGAGAGGGGGTGCAGAAGAGGCGGAGAGGGGGCGGGAGCTCAGAGCACTGCTCCCGACTCTTCCAGCCTCCCCCCCCCTGCAGAGAGAGACGCCGTATATCAGCCAGCGTGAATACCCGGCCGATATACGGTCGTCTGAATAAGCTCTAATATATAAGATTTTTATGGATGCAGCATGCAAAATATGATTTTTTATTTTTATATTTATTAGAACTATAGGAATGGGGAGATTTTTTAAAACTTTTATTACATTTTATATTTTAATACATTTTTTAAAACTGATATTTACATTTTTTTTAAGTTCCCATAAGGGACTTGAACTTGTGTTCGTTTGAGCACGGCTGCAGTATAATAGAATACCAGTATTGCAGTATATTATGATCTGACAATCAATCTATCAAGCCAAGCCATCCATGGAGGCTTTCAGGAGGCTGCCATGGTAATCAAACGGCACCCCGCGATATAATTACGTGGGAGCCGTTTGGGACCCCCATACAATGATGGGGGGGCAATTTAATTGCCACTGTCCGAATTAAAGGGTTAACAGCCACAATCAGCTTGAAAGCTGATTGCAGCTGTTGTCGGTTGGTTTTAGCTGTGAGAAACAGCCACATTGTATGGAGCGGTATCAGCTCCAGATCCCACCCAAACAAACCCTACATGCCCAGGACATAACTGTACATCCTGGAGCATTAATGGGTTAATGCAGGGACAACAGCTCCATGATAATTAAAGGAATATTTCAGCAGTCAGTATTCATCACTTATTGGTGTGAGCATGTGGGGCTTTTTTCATATCTCCTAGATGGAGCACAGCAGTGGTCATGCTTTGCCAATGCTCCAAACACATAGGAGGTGCTGTTAACCTGGTGAAGGCATGCTGAGAAGACGCAGGCTCAATGGCAAAACCAAATGCTGAATTCTCGTACCAAGGCAATATTGCTGGCCTCAAAGGGTTGTTTTACACTTGTGTTCCCATTCCTACGCTTTCCATGTCACCTTACTAATCGGTATCATGTCAACCCTTGGTTTAACGACTTTTTTTGTCTCTTACACTCTCATCTTTTGTTCTTCTTTTCCGCTTTCACCATTTTTTTCTCCATTCCCTAACTTCATAGCTTTGCCCTCAAACTTCTTTTTTAACATTTTGTGTTGACTGATGGTATCAAATAAAACCATAATGCAGTATGTTGAACTGTAGCATATGAAGTGACCGCACCATATAGTGCAGCTAAATGCAGTTTAGGGTGTGTGACAGTCATTGTAAACTGCAGAAGAGCATTCTTGAAGAAGTCCTGCATTATAGGGTGCCAAACTCGCTCTGTTTCTTCCCTTTGTACACATCTGTTGCTGCTGGTACATCACTGGAGGTGCTCCGAAGGGCCGGCTGGAGAAGGGACTAACCAAAAGAAATCAGTGGCTGAGATTTCCCTTCATCTTCCTGCATTTTCCTCAAGATGGTTTTAGGGATAAACTACCCATTGCACGTGACATCCATATGTGGGTCTCGAGCAACCAGTTGGAGGCCACAATACTGAACCAAGGTCAGGAGCACAATTCTACCACAACTCTCCTTGTTCATTGCCACAATCCAGCAGGCCTGTCACAGTACCATGGCTGCTCTCTCTACCTTTTGTGGTTCCTAGCAGCAGGAAGGTTTGGGTTCCTCTGAACAGCAGATGCTGTTGTAGTGTCCCAGAGTTGGGGTTCCACCGCACTGTCATAGCTAACTCCTGTAGAGTGTCTATATGTCCGTATGTATGTAAGTCTGGTGTGTTATGTGTATTGGCCATGTCTGGGTCACCAAGGGTAAGCGTCTAGTGGTTTCTCTCACTAATGTTTCATGACTTGGCAAAATTTTTCCTAACTTTCTCGTCTACTTGTCAGTCTCCCCTGTTTAGTGTTGGGGTTGGTTAGTGAAGAGTGTGTGAGGAGAATGGGAGTAGAGTCAAGAGAGAAGAATCTAGAAGAGTGATGGGAGTCGGAGGAAGAGAGAAGGAGGTGAAGCATGTGTGAGGAAGACGAGAGGCGTGGAGTCTTTTTCAACACTGCCAGGAGGAATCTGAGCCAGGGCAGACCCCGCAGAAGCTGGACGGAAAGTAGCTATCACAATCATGAGTCTAACCTGTCTCTGGCAGCTAATTGTCAGTGTGTTCACCGGCAAACCTGCCCTATTCCTTCCATTTCTCTATGAATAATTTTCACAGTCAGGACTTAATTTAGTCTGGTAGCTTAAGCCTTTAAAGGGAGAAGGAGTTGAGGAATCACCACAGGTTCTTTCATGTCTATGGAAATTGTTGAAGTGTCTACTGCCTGCTAAAACTGCCAAGTGAACTTTGTTCTGTCATTTTGCAAGAGGCAGTAAACTGTGTGCCTTCGGTATTACTAAAGCTCTTTGGACTAGTCTATTTCTTTCATCACTACATTACATACAAAGGCACTGGCATCACATTGAAGTTGTACCGTTTGCTATCCCCAATCACCCTTGTGTAATCGTCTCCTGCACGAGCCACCATTCTACGCAGAGTAGCCACCACCGTGACTAGGCCAGAGTTAGAACACCCACTCGGAATACTTCTGCCAACTCTAGCTCGTTGCACTGTCCCCCTTCAAACAGCCTCTTCCTTCGCAATCTCTGCATCCGGCTGCTTCTCTCCAGGATGCGCCAGTCTACTCCGCAGGCAGCAGCTCCTCACATTCAAACTTAGCCCCTGCACTCTCCCATTGTGCAGCAAGAAATTGTCCCTTTTATCTGAGAGTCTTGGACAATCAGCAATTGTCCATTGGGCATTCTCAATTTTATAGGTGCAAATTGTGGCAAACATGATATTTTTGGTGCATCTCACAGTCTATCAACATAGCAAAATTTGAACCCTTTAGAACGAGTCCCTCACTAGTGTGTGATTGGAGGGCAGTCTAAACTTCAACTGACGGTGGCATAGATATAGAGGGTGCAGAAGTGGCAGTCACCACTGGACCCTGTTGGTAGATCTCCCAGATATGAAAACACCAGTATCTTATATGGCACATACGATGATAAAAATGCAAGAAACAGCACTCAGAGAGGAACCCAAGGATCCATGGTAGAAGGAAGCCAAAGAATGATAACTTATACTTCAATATATAGAGGGAGACCTTAGGATCCAAAGGAACATTTTCATCCACCCCATATCCAATATACACCTATATCTCCTGAGGAAGGAGAACTTATCTTTATCCCCAAAATACATTGAGATTCAGTTATTCTACAATAAAGATATATGTTGACCACTAGTGGATACACTTGGAATAACTGGATTATTTATCAGCATAGACCCTTGGGGTGGATGGAAACACTATTGAATTTTAAGGGGTGAGCCAGACTCTTGAGTACTGTCAGAAAGACGGATGTGGATCTGCCTTACCTCACACCGTCTGGGCTGTATGCTAACAGAGGTGGCAACATCTGGGGAATCCCAGTTTCCATGCTTAGGTGGGATACCAACTTTGCTGCTGGGTCATAGGTTGTGTAGCTAATGACACCACACTGGGCCAAGGTGCAGTACCTGAAGGTCTGGACAGGTGCGTAGTAGAGAGAGGCTTGAGTCAGGGCTTGGCAGTAGGGTATAAGCAGAGTTCAAAATACAGAGCCAAAGTCAGAATAGTTAGAACTAGCACAGATCAAAACCAGGAATACAGGAACTGGGGCGTTGTTACAATGATAGACCAAAAATGCAACATTTGGAGATGAACAGATAACACAATTGTCCCAGAAGAGATGAGGAGACAATATAGGAAGTCTTAGAAATACTGCATTAAATAGTGTATTTTCTTGTATTGTCAACCCAGGACATGAAAAACACACTTTAAGCCAGTGTACAGCCATTGTCCATAATTCATTTTTATTATCCTACTGCTTCATTATTACAGAGGTAATTTAATTCCAGTGAAACTACCAAAATGGAGGAGCCCATTAAAAATGAATGCATCGTTACTATGTTGAGCAGCTCTTCCAATAAATTGTGATCATGAATTACCGGTGTATTAGAGACTTCTGCCTTCTCCATAATGAATAACATATGGAAATTTATAAGACACAGTCATTGTCGTTGGCAAATTCAATTGTCCTATATATTTTAATCATTTCGAAAAAAAGCCATTTTTCCCCCAGGGCGTTAATATTTACATAATTGTAATTTATTGCTTAAAATACTCGCCCATGCAAAAGACAAACATCAAAGTATTTCAGTTCATTAAATCACTGATTTATCCGGGTTTCTGTCTAGCTGTGAGAATGTTAAATGTGTAATACTGTTGGCAGGAATAAATTAGAGGAGATTTATAAAACAAGTTGGTTTTGTGTAGGATCTGGATTAGGCAGAACAGGCGGCTGCCATGGGAGTCATCTGAAAGCTCAGGGCATCAATAGAAACAATTTATTTAGCATTACAACAGCTCTTGGGAACACAACGCCAACCACGTTGGCATTCAATGGAGATTTCCATAGAGCACGATCTTGGACTCAGTCAATGGCGTATGTATCATAGAGGAAGACTATGAAGTTGCTATGGTGCCCCTGGAAAGAGAGGACCTAGGCAAGGTTGGTGCATGTGGAATTGACTCAAAGATCATAGAAGAAAGATTGGAGGCATATTCGCACCAAGTCCTTCTGTTCAGGACTTGTTTTATGGAACATGGGACTATGGACAAAAAGTGCAATTGGGCTACGATGCTGAGCATTTTCACAATGTTCTCTGGTCATTTTTGAATTCCTCGTGGTCTATAGTAAGGAAAAAGTATATTGTAAATTCTCTGGAGGTCAAATATAGTAAATGGGATATTTTTATATTTGGGCTAGATAGTATATTTTGGATGCTCCTGTGGGTCTTGTCATTCAAAATGCTACCTAGAAAATGAGGACCTTGGCCAAGTTCCAAATTTGCTACCTCACTTAAACCATTGTTACTCCTTTTCCAGTGGTTAGGGGTATGCGAAAGCTACCCAGCACCGGAAGTGCCCCCTACTTTAATACACACTACAACTTTGGAATACCAAACAGATATTGTTTCATCTCTACTGACCATTATGTAGGTCCCAAATTAGAGACTCCAACCTACAGTGTCCTATCTGAGAAGATTGTGAAAAGCGGAATTCTAATTTCAATTTTTTTTAATTTTACTGCATTTACTTGGCTTAAAGCATACCTGAGTTTTCAACATGCTTTCTAATGTATAGCAGGTTCTCCTTACTCTTTTGTTGCTTCTTGCACCCTGTTTCATGTCTGTAAGTTCTAAATTTTAGGTGGTTTTCCTTATTTTTCTGTTGCTCTGCTGTTTGCAATCTACTTTCAGGAAGGGGCATAGAGGAAGCCTATCATTCTGCCAATAGTTCGCTGTCCTGTACTTCCTTTCCCTCACTTCCAATGCTCTCTGATTCAATCAACAGGGAGGCAGTATCTGAATGACCACCCCTCTGCTTTCCCAGAACGATTCAGGCATTTAGAGATTTTCTGGCCAAATGTTTAGTAAACCCAATATAATGTTTGTGTGTAATGTATACACAGACACACACACACACACATGCTGTAACAGCAGGAGAGGCAAAGATTGTGAAGATCGTCATCACAGTGTCTGCAGACCTGTCATCCTGCAGCTTGTGAGTGCAAGTGAGCCACCTGTGCAGAAAGACCCCCCCCCCTTTTGCTATGGAAATGTCCCTGAGTCTTTGTTACTATAGAAGCTCTGAACCTAATCACAGAGAGTGGATTGCAGAGAAACTGGAAGGGAGAGCCCTATTGGAAGCCAATTCAAGCATAGTTTATAGTAGTAAAGCAACACAATTATGGTGCCAATATATTACAAAAATGATGAGACTAACATAAGCTAGTAGATGAGCAGAAGTTGTCTGAAAAGTGAGTGCCCCTTTAAGTTCCTTCTACATGGTTCAGTTTGAGCACCATGATAAGCGCTGATCAGCGATATCACATCTCATTTATAAGGCCTTCATATAGCACAATGCAAACTGTCCAGCTGGAGAACATTCATTATTAATATGATCATTTGTTCCCCAGACCCCTTTGTTATTGTTGGCAGCATATCCCACGCTTCCATGGGGTAAGGTGTCCTGCTGACGATGAGGTTTTTCAGCTGCACAAAAATGAGGTCAGAAAGCAAATGAGAAGTTGCTTGTTTGTCGGCTTTTTGCTGCCCTGTTTACATGGGGCAATAATTAGGAATGAGTGTTGGCATAAACTCTTGTTTGGTGGCTCGTCTGCCCACGTTAGTGTTTGTAATTCTCTTCCGATTTTGATTTAATTGCACCTTTTAATAGAGCTGTCAGTGTTTTATGTTTGTTGATTTTTTGATTGATTTACTTTGTGATTATCTTCCCCTATGACCCCACTTTTGTTTTATCTCCCACCACCCCCTAATTTTAAATGGATGGAAGCATCAATTTCTGTCATACATACTATTATGCAGGCTGCGAATTTCGTTCTTGTTTCCTACTGTATCTCCTATGCTTCCCTACAGATAACGTGTCATTCTGTGTGGGCTTTAGAGAAATTGAGCCAAGAAGCACAAACCCTTCTATAACATGAACCTTATGTCATGATGGGGTTGGTGGGGCAAGCCATGGCCAACTACACATTTTCCCTGCAGTGGACATGTAGCATCACAGAATGAACATTAGCATACATGGCCGTCAAGTAATACCAGGATGGCAGAAGGTCCACCAGAACAGAAGCCACTCTAAGTGGCTCTCCTTTCTGGGACACAGAGTAGAGTGCACGGGTAGGGGGAGCCAGATCTTAATAGGGCATATAAACATGGGTTGTGCTCTTGGCACAATGTCTCTAAGGCTATGTTCAAATTAGTAAAATGAAGGTTCCCAGGCAAAGTCTCAACATATCAAATTCCCTCCTATTCGTTCAGAAATAATTACTCATTTCATTACTGGAGAGCAGTGACCATCATGAAATCTACTTTTGTGAAGGATTTCTACCCTGAATTTCAACACTTTCAATGAAACATGGACTTAGAAGCCTAGGTTTGGTGACACATGAATTTATGTGACGGTACTACGCACAGGTGTCCTGAACTGACCATAGGTTTGCTGACACTCGGAATTTAGGTCAGGAGAACCATAGTCAGACCAGGACACCGGTCCATACTTTGGATGCATAAATGAAGCTTATATTCCTAGTCATGGTTAAATGGTCAGATATTGACTCACAGGAATACTCTCAGGATTCAAACCCAAGACCTCTTGTGCTGCAGTCAGCAGCTCTCTCCCCTGGGCTATCCAGAACTTAGACAGTTCCTTGCTGAAACCCAGCCTTGTTCTATGTTTCCTGCTCTGTCTCGCTGTCCTTGCTCTGTCTTGCTACTAATAAGGACTTCCTATAAAAGCCTGACCGTGCCTCAGCTGCTCTCCCCAATGTGAATCTTTACCCTTCATGACCCATATCATTTTTGGCAGTGGCAAAAAAATGGGTGTAGGCACAACATTTTTGTTGTAAAGAGTCACAAAACATCAAGATAGTAAGTTCAACTTCTCCATTTTATGAAACCAGCATAAATAGTCACGTTTCGAGGCTTTGAAGACCCTTCCTCAGTATTTGCTGAAAGCACACTATATCAGAACATATAACATGGGGGATGGAGTAATATACATATAAATGTTATATGAAGAAGACTCTAGCTTCGGCTTATATTCCCAGTTATTGTTATAAAGCTTGTTAAAAGGTCCAACATCGATTTCCAGGAATGATGCCTTCTGATAGGTGGCGCTGTAGAGGTATTGTTCCATCTTCCCCTTTGCTGGAATACGCTTGTGTCTCACTGGTTTTTGGGAATTGTCATTGTTTATATGCAACGGGCCAACAAACCTAATTGGACAATTGCTTAACAAATACGATATTATCCATTAGGGATAAAGAACTCCTAAATGGGGGTCTCCATTTTTTTTTTCTTGTGTACCTCTTTAATTTTACCTACAGATGTAAGAAATCCAATAAGATAGCAAAACATGTGCATAGATCCGTTTTACTTTATCCACCTGCAGAACTCCTCTTCATACAGATAGAAGCAACTTTCTTTTTTTCCGTCGGCCTATTGCGAAGATTCTGTTGCCATGGATACAGCGAACCGAAGCTGTGAGGCAAATTGAATGATCCTGGATTTAAGTAACAGAATAATAGATGAACACTGTATTTAGGTGGAACATGAGGTTTAATGTTAATGATTATGTATAGTATGTAGATTTCAGAGAACCGTTTCCGAGGCGCTCTCTCGGTGATGGTCTACATGGGCGCTTTCTAGGAAGATATTGCAAGAATGCAAATGACTCCATAATTATTTTAATATGTCTGAATCAGAAATGTCTTCGTGTTTTAACCAAGTTATTACGGATACAGATATAGGCATGAGAAGATTGCTTAAGTACCGAACATTAGGCATGTGGCATTGAGATTCGTATGGGTTGGGAGAATTCGTGCAGTGTAGGTGGAGGTGATAATTGTGTTTTTTATCTTTTCATTTACAGTATGGATAGAGAATACTGAATGAGACACTGGGTTTTGCAAACACAATTAGCTCCTGCTGGGCGCTTTTACATTTTAAAGGGAAAGTGCTTTTTTTTTTTTTTACATAAATTTGAAGAAAGGTCATTTTGAATTTCTCGAATTTTGAAATTTTCAAATTAATTTTCATATTTAACTGTTTCTGCCTAGGTTTTGCTACAACAATAAAATACAGTCCTGTGTTTCCCTGAAAATAAGACACTGTCTTATATTATTTTTTGCCCCAAAAGGGCACAGTGTCTTATTTTCGGGGGGAAGCCTTATACTCACACGATGGTCTCCGGCGGCGTGCAAGTGTCCTCTCTGGCTGCCTGCTCAGCTTCTTTCTGGCGACAGGGCTTTGAATACCCTGCCTCCAGCAAAGTGAGCGCTGTGATTGGCTAATCACAGCACCAGCAGCCAATCACAGCCAGCGCTCGATAAGCCAATCACAGCAGTTCAGTGATGTCATCCACTGAATGGCTGTGATTGGCTCATCAAGCGCCGGCTGTGATTGGCAGATGGCGCTGAGATTAGCCAATCACAGGTCTCGCTTTGCTGAAGGCAGGGTATTCAAAGCCCATTGGGATGCCGCGGACCAGGTGAGTGTTGATTTTTTTTTTATTCTTGGGGCACCTGAGCTAGGTCCTATTTTTGGAGGAAGCCTTATATTTCAAGCCTCCCCCGAAAACCCGATAGGTCTTACTATTGGGACAGGACCTATTTTCGGGGAAACGCGGTAGTTACTATCACTATCTTTAGACTCCGTCAAAATAAACTGAAAACTGCATATACGCTATCATACCAAAAGTAATTGGACACCTGAGCAAGAATCAAAAGTAGCATTTATTTCCATATGTTAATACTTAGTGGTGCTAGTTTGGCCCTAATGACAGTGGATGTTTTCCGTGGCATAATTTCTGCTAACATCTGATAGACTTCAGCTGGTATTTCCCTCCATTCATCCTGCAAACGTCTGGACAGTTTTCTCAAAGAAGATGGATGGTGTTCGTATTTCCCGACCCGATATTCCAGTTCATTTCTAAGATGTTCAGTAGGGTTCAAGTTGGGACTCACCAGTCCGATTGTGGAACATCCATATCCTCAAACCAACATAAAACAGGGTTGGATGTATGACAAGGTGCGTTGTCTTGTTAGAAGTATTACTGATCATTCCCAGAGTATTTCCACATTGTCAGACACATTATTGTCTAGAATATCAGGGTCACCTCCATGTTCATGGTTCTTGTCACTGCAACCAAAAGACCAAGACCGTGCCACGTAAAACGTCCCCGGACCATAAGGAAACCTCCGCCGTACTTACCTGTTGGCACAACACACTCAGGCAAAAGGTGTCCCTTGGAGTCCTCCACACCCAGGTACCTCCATCTGATTTGACGATAGAGTAGTACGATTCATTACTCCAAAGAATCTTCTTCCATTGCTCAACTGTTCAATGATGACGCTCCTTGCACCATTGTAGACATGCCGATGCATTACACTCCACGATGGATGGCTTGTATGCGGCAACATAATCCATATATCCAACATCATGCAGATTCCATCACAAACACTACTCTACTTCAGACAAAACGCTGGAAACAAATGGAAACCTACTGAAATAAAGGCCAATGTTTTCAGATTTGGTCTCCATTTCCCCAACAACAATCTATGCAGTCATCCAAGGTTCCATCTGAATGTAATTGTCTGCGTGTCAGATGAACCCCGGGGTGGGAAGGCTGGATAGGGAAAATATTATATTGCAGTGTCAATGTAGTCTATGAATTAATTGGCGTCAGTGATGGCTCCTTTAAGAAGTTAATATATTCTAACGGTCTATTATAGTATTTGGGAGAAATGAAGATTTGACAGAGAAGACAACCATCCATAGGCTTTACATATAGCCCAACCTGCTGCACCTCAATGGCTTTAGGCATTATACATTATAGACTGTGGCCAATGGATATTCGATATATGATGAACACCTCTCTCTTCTTTAGTATCTTCAAATAATATGTAATGGGAAGACCTTTCTTGGCACACGGTCTGGTCTTATAAGTATTCCCATAAGAATGGCCATTATCTGGTCAATCCTCAGCGGGTCTTTTTTGATTGGCCAAGGACAACGTAAAAAAGGTGGAGAATACAAAAATCCTGCTGTTTCCAAGCAACAAGACGTGTGTTTCTATACCCGACGCCATCATCCGATGTGAGTTTTGACTAGACTCTAGAGATTTAGTCTAGGATTTCATATCTGCATTTTGCACTAAAAGGGATTTTACAGAGCCGGAGGCTACATGCTTAAACTGCGCGAAGAAAGAGGACGTGTGATATTTTGGCACCAGGCATCTGAGAATGAAAGGGGAGTCGGATGCAAACCTGAAGAGCTTATCAGGGTAAACATGTCTATGAAGGCGAGCTGCTGGCATTCATTGGCAGGTGATCTGTGTCTTTCAGTGGAATGACATGATCACAGTTTATTTATCGGATGAAGGGCGGTTTAGATGACCGTATGCGCAATTGTGCATACCTCAGCGCAGTGTATTTGTGCAGTGAATGAGGTTTCATCCAGTAGATTTGCATGAGTATGGACACATAATACTGTACTTTTCGCACACACAGGTCAGTTCACACAGGCGCGGCATACCCCTTCCCTAATTTACAAGGCAATTTAGCCTAATGAGGTCCAGGTGTGTGTTTTTTTTTCGCAGACCTGTGCCGCGTATTACGCATTTGCTCACATATTGAGAAGGTATTTGCGCACTTCCCATGGACTTCTATGGGGCCCTTTGTGCGCAAATTGACAGGAAAATAGAGCAGGTCCTATTCTTTTGGGCACGCTCTGAATGCGTGCGTAAAACACGCTCGTGGGATCGCACCCGTTGACTTCAATTAGCTCTATTCTCTGCGCATTGCATGCGCATGCTTTACATGCACAAAAATGCGTGAAATAAGGTCGCTTAAAATCTGGAGGGGACTGTTCACTTCTTGAAGGGCGCTTTTAGACGGAACGATTATGCACATGGGCAGCAAAAACGGATGTCACCAATATTCACTTAATGGGGTACTGCTAGGGAAAAGTGATATGGAAAAAGACCTGGGGGTACTAGTGGATTGCAGACTAAACTGGAGTAACCAATGCCAGTCAGCTGCTGCAAAGGCAAATAAAGTCTTGGGGTGCATTTAATGAGGGATAGGGGCGAAGGACGAGAACATTATCCTCCCACTATATAAGGCACTTGTCAGTTCTGGTCACTGGTGCTCAGGAAAGAGGTTACGGTATTGGAGGGGGTTCAAAGAAGGGAAACTAGACTAATACATGGAATGACGGGTCTGGAATACCCAGAGAGGCTATCAAAATTGGGATTATTTACCCTGGAAAACAGACGACTAAGGGGTGATCAAATAACTATGTATAAATACATGAGGGGACAATACAAGGATCTCTCCCAGGATCTGTTTATACCCAGGACTGCGACGGTAACAAGAGGGCATCCACTACGTCTAGAGGAATACAGGTTCCATCACCAACACAGAAAAGGGTTCTTTACTGTAAGAGCAGTGAGACTGTGGAACTCTCTGCCTGAGGACGTGGTGATGGCAAAATCCATAGAGGAGTTTAAAAGGGGACTTGATGTCTTTCTGGAGAGGAAGGATATTATAGGCTATAAATCTTAGGTTATTTGTTAATCCGGGTATACAGGCAGGTAGGAACTATTAGGGGTTGATCCAGGGAACAGTCTGATTGCCATTAGGGAGTCGGGAAGGAATTTCTTCCCCAAAAGGGCTAATTGGCTTCTGGCCTTGGGGTTTTTGGCTTCCTCTGGATCAACAACACAAGAGGATAGACAGGCTGGACTAGATGGACATTGTCTTTATTCGGCCTAACGAACTATGTTACTGTGTTACTATGTTACTGTGATTATTGTTCAAAAAATAGTTCAAATGAACCAAAGTGAGCGATAATCGTTCGGTCTAAAGGCGAGCCAACGACTGAACAGCAAATGAGAGTCATTCGCTTTTCGTTCGCCATTCATTTTATGCAGCATAAAATCCATCGTTCTCGTATCGTCCGGGTTAACCAGCGCTCATTGAACGTTCTTAGTCACTAATACAGCGAATGGGAATGACTGAGCGATTCTCGCTTGAATGGGCCGGCGATATATCTGCTGTATTAACAGGCTGCATGAGCAATTGATTTAGGGCTCCTTTACACAGGCGTGTGCGTTTTTGCGTACAGTTCAGCGCAATGTATTTGCACTATGTACAAGGCTTTTTGCATGCATACCGGTTTATTTTACTGTACGGTTTCAGCATGCAGCTCTTACTCATCTGCGCGCAGCAGACCAATATGGCCCAATTTAAATATCAAATTAATAGGGATGAGCGAGCGTACTCGGATAAGCACTACTCGCTCGAGTAATTTGCTTTATCCGAGTATCGCTGTGCTCGGGTCTGAAGATTCGGGTGCCGCTGCGGCTGACAGGTGAGTCGCAGCGGGGAGCAGGGGAGAGCGGGCGGGAGAGAGGGAGAGAAAGATCTTACCTCCGTTCCTCCCCGCTCTCCCCTGCAGCTCTCCGCTCCGTGCCGGCACCCGAATCTTCAGACCCGAGCACAGCGATACTCGGATAAAGCAAATTACTCGAGCGAGTAGTGCTTATCCGAGTATGCTCGCTCATCTCTACAAATTAACCTAATCCGTCCTAGATATGTCATTTTTTTCACTAATTGCACATCTGTGCGCGCATGGCATTCGAATTTGCGCACAAAAATAGAGCGCACAAAGCCAGTAAATGAGAATAAACCAATGGGTTGAAAACAATGGGTTCTATTCTCTGTGTATTGCGCACGCAAATACGCACATAAATACACACGTGTGAAAGAGCCCTTACTCGCTCAATCAAATGAGAAATGGCGCACCTACGATGACCATTACATATACTCTAGTTTAACCCTTTGCAATCCAATTTTGGATTCAGGGTTTTCCTAGAGGGTTTTCTCTTTCTGCCATTATACAATGGCGCCACCTGCTGGCTAGAGCCAGTACTGCGGTATGGGACATGCTGGAGAGGCTCCTGACAAGAGAGCGGCCAGTAATATACAGTAAGAATACCCTGCCGGACGTCTTCTGACATCGGAGCTGTATAGCCTTTAATCAAAAAGTCTTCAGACGTCAGACAGTGGATTGGAAAGGGTTAAAGCGGTTGTATGGTTTTAGAAAAACATGGCCTCTTTTTTCCCCAGAAACAGCGCCACTCTTGTCTAATAGCTGTGCTTAGTACTGCAGCTTAGTCCCTTTGGGACTGAGCTGCAATACCTGACACAGCCCATGAAAAAAGGGTGGCGCTGTTTCTGGAAAAAAAAAGGCCTTGTTTTTCTAAAACCATACAACCGCTTTAACCCTTTCCAATCCACTGTCTGACGTCTGAAGACTTTTTGATTAAAGGCTATACAGCTCCGATGTCAGAAGACGTCCGGCAGGGTATTCTTACTGTATATTACTGGCCGCTCTCTTGTGCGGCAAAAAGTACAGTAAAATGCACAGATAGCAGGGGCGTAACTATAGAGGATGCAGGGGATGCGGTTGCACCCGGGCCCAGGAGCCTTGGGGGGCCCATAAGGCCTCTCTTCTCCATATAGGGAACCCAGTACTATGAGTAAAGCATTATAGTTGGGGGGCCCTGTTACAAGTTTTGCATTGGGGCCCGGGAGCTTCAAGTTACGCCTCTGACAGATAGTGAAGTTTGCCACTATCTTTTTATCAATCGTTATATATACAGTTTGTAAGGCTGAAAAAAGTCATATGTCCATCCAGTTCAGCCTATTACCCCCCACCCCACCCCCAATGTTGATCCAGATGAAGACAAAAATCCCTAATGAGGTAGAAACCAATTTTAATCATTTTAGGGTAAAATAAATTCCTTCATGACTCCGATCTGGCAATCATAATAATCCCTGGATCACCGACCCTTCTGAATGATTATAAAATATAAAAGTGTATCGCTCAAGAAAGGCGTCCAGGCCCCTCTTGTACTCTTTCAGCAAGTTCACCATCACCACGACCTCAGGCAGAGAGTTCCACGGTCTCACTGCTCTTACAGTAAAGAACCCACTTCTATGTCGGTGTAGAAACCTAGATGTAGAGGGGCCCTTGTTACAGTCCTGGGTATAAATAGATGATGGGTACATCTGTGTATTGTCCCCTGATATATTAGTTCCAATAGGGAATGGACTGGTTTGGCTTTGGACCAAATCCTGAAGTGACACCTGGTTTTCACCCTTTAACCCCACCAGTGGTATGTGGTATTCGCTGCAGGGTCCCCGGGCCATTACTCAGGAAGTCTTCCCAGTACTGTGGTAGCTGATTGTACTTAAGGCCAAGGCATGCTTACCTGATGGTATGAACGGAAGAGTAGTCAGACAGTCCGGGTTGGGTTAGGCAGCACACTTCAGCACGAGGAACAAGCCATAGGTTGGGCACGGAGAACAGATTTAGTATTGTAAATCAGCCATAGGTTGGGCACGGAGAACAGATTTAGTATGGTAAAACAGGCTACAGGTTAGGTTAGGCAACGAACAGTAGCGTAGTCAACATAACAATCGGGGATCAGAAGTGGAGATGGGACTGTACTGTAGCCAATATCAGGAAACCAGAAAATCAGAATGACCGAGAAAGCACTTTGATCAGGACCAAAATGATCCCCATCCTTTGGGGGGGGGGGGGGGGGGGTGCTTGATATAGTCAGATGTCAAATATAATTGGAGGAGGGCCACATTGTATGGGCAGACTGGCTCTTCAAAAGTGCAGCCAGTTGTGCGCATGCATCTTGGCGTCTCTCAGGAAGCAAAGCTGAGTGCTCTACATGGCTGCCAGGAGAGATAAGTTGGAGGCCGCTCACCCTAACAGATATATATGCTGGAAGTGTATATCAAGCACAAGGTTTTGGTTACATTGTTTCTACGTTGAAAACTTTTTTTGTTAAATGGAAGGTTTTCACTGAGTTTGAACTTTTTTTGAAATGTTTTGTTGAGACTGCACCTTCCATTTGCCTTGAGACCCTTTGATCTGAACATCGAATTTCAGAGTACCGAACGCCGCGCAGAAAGGCTCGACAATAACAATGTATAACGGTGTAGAATAAGCACATGACCCTCTTATCATCGGGTTCAAGGAACCACATTTTAAACCGGGTTGAAATGATCAAGGAAACTCAATATTAGAACACCTGATCCCCGGCAGCGGAATATAATTTTCATTTTCTATTGCGAGAGAACACAATAATATTTTCCTTTCAGCCTCTTTCAAGGTTAACAACACTGAATGTATGATGCTTTGTCTCTCTCGGTTTTGTATGTGACAATAATGTACTTTACTAGCTGGGGAACTATCTGAAATCCCTAGAAGCCCAGCTTTCTATTCCGAATGATGAATGTGGGGAGCAGGTGATTCTTTCATATCACATCTTCTCGAGCGTCTTCAGAATTCCTTTGTTCTTTCTTCAATGTGCGTAGTTAGTACTTTCGCTCTTCTGAAACCCGTTTCTGAATTTCCTGTTACAAAGAAACTTTTGGAAAGTGGTCCAAAAATATTAATAAAGAAATGGGACTGATAAAATAATGCAAAGTTCCGTTAATTTTGGTTGGAAAATCCAGTTTCTCTGGAACGGTATGTGGCCAAAATAGCCCCATGCGGAATTGGCAGAAAGTTACCTTATAGATCAGCATTGGAAACCCTCTGTAGTGGGTTCACGGTAAATGTGTGTGTGGGGGGGTAGGGCCATATTGTGTTTTCGGGCTGGCAGTATCAATAATGATGGTGTCGGAGATATAATGGGGTTTGAGACGAGTGGTGAAAATTGTTACTTTTTATATTCTTGTCTAATATAATACAAAAATTCTCATCTCAAATGACATCAGCATGAAAATTTTTGGGAATATTTACAATACTTGTACAGTACAGAATTTCCGAAGGGATTTTGCTCGATTAACGATAATCCATAAATGTAGGATTAATGGGGGTTCCATCTCCAGACCCTTCCAATCAGCAGAGCAAGACTTGGAGATATTAACCACAGGATATAGAAGTTCTACGGAGAATAGAATGGTGCTTTTTCTTTGAAGTCTTGAAGACTAATAGGTTATGTTATCCAAATCCAGAATCAAATAGTCCCACCACCATGTTTCACTGTAATATAGCAACAAAGTATGATAGTTAGAGATGAGCGAGCACGCTCGGATAAGCCAATTACTCAAGCGAGCCTTGCTCTTCTCCAGTAACTGCATTCTTGTCCGAGCATGCTCGGGAGGGGGGCGGTGGGAGGTAGCGGGGAAGAGAGTGAGGTCTCTCTCTTCGCCCCGCCCTCCGCTCACCCCGCCGCCCCCCTGAGCACGCTCGGACAAGAATGCAGTTACTCGAGAAGAGCGAGGCTCGCTCGAGTAACTGGCTTATTCGAACATGCTCGCTCATCTCTAATGATAGGCTAAAACAAGACTATGACCATTCAGTTTAGTCTATTATCCTGCAATGTTGATCCAATGTAAGACAAAATAACCAATGGGGTTGAAGTCAATTTTTCTCATTTTAGGACAAAATTTCCTTTCTGACTCCAAGTCTGATGATCAGAATAATTCCCGGATCATCGATCCCTCTGAAGTAATCAGTGATATAACATGTAATATTGTATCACTCAAGAAATGCGTCCAGCTCCTCTTATACTCTTTTATCGAGTTCGCCATCCCCACGTCCTCAGGCAGAGAGTTCCACAGTCTCACTGCTTTTACAGTAAAGAACCCCTTCTATGTCGATGTAGAAACCTTCTTTTCTCTAGACGTAGAGGGCGCCCCCTTGTTACAGTCTTGGGTATAAATAGATGATGGGAGATCTCTGCATTGTCCCCTGATATATTTCTACATAATTATTAGGTCGCTCCTCAGTCGTCTGTTTTCTTAATTTAGGTGCTTAGGCAATACGCACTGAACAAAAGCGGTTGATTTCAATAGGTTCATTCACATACACTTATTTTCCTGCGCATGAAAAAAATGCAGCATGCTCTATTTTCCTATACATTTGCGCACCAATAGTCCCCATGGAGATGCGCAAATGTTCGCACAATACACTAGGTGATACATGCAACACTGCGTAATTGGGCAGGAAAAAGAATACATCTTGAGCTCATTAGACTAATTAGCCATTTCAATGGCTGGGAGCATCAGCGCTTTTTTTTGATGTGCGCAAATGCACACGACCTGTCCGTGCAAAAAGTACAATAAAATATACCAATATGCAACGTTCCTACGCTCATATGCGCTCAAATACGCATGCGCTTGTGTGAAGCTGGCCTAAGCCAGGACACTGCAGTAAGGCCTCCTCTACATGGGCGGTTTTTTGCATTTTCACGCTCGCAGAATCGCTTATGCAAACTGCAGACAAGAGAACCCATTGATTTCAGTAGGTACCCACACATTGAGTATTTGGGCGCCCAAATTTCCGTCAGGCGAAAAATTATGAGACCTATTCTAGACAAGGCTCAATAGGGGTCTATGGGGAGGTGCAAATGCGCATCCCATCTACACAATTTTGCGGTGTCGCTTGGTAACCTCAGGGACTAATTAGGCTGCTGAGCCAGTTCAAAACCAGCGTGGGAGACACAGGCCCAGCAGGGCAAAAACGTACAGTAAAACGTGCGGACATGCGCGTGAAAGCATGTGATCACGCTCCATTAAGAGCGCATCATGTCAGCCTCTTGAGAGCATATCTACGCATGCTCTCCTGTGCAGGAGACGTATATGCGCTATGCAGGACCTACAATCGCGGGCTATTGCACCCGTATCGGTGCATTTTACTGTATTTTATTGCACTGCTGGGACCGCTCACATAGGCACGGTCCCAGCAGCACCATGTTTGGGTAGGCAGGACAGCCTACTTAGTGTCAGTTTACCGAGTCAGCTGACTTAGTAGGCCCAGGCGGTATCGTATAACCCCATGAAATCGCGCAGTTCCATGCATGATTTTGGTCAGATGACGGCTTTTGGTGCGCAATTGCACCCAAAAATAGCGCATAGATTCTATTTGCTGCGCATCAGCTGATCAGAGGGGGTCCCAGGTGGTCTACTATTGAACCTAAGGTTAGGTCCTCAATGGTTTCCAACCAGACAACCCATCTGATATACATTAACCCTTGCAGGGTGGTTCGTCTCGGTCAGACAGAACGGTAGGAAACAACTTTCCCCAAATCTTATTTGCAATCCCGAAATATGCTCTGAGATGGAAATAACACAAGATTGCGAGTTGAGCCTTTGAATCAATACCGGAATAATGCGAGGCGAAGATAACGTTGCGAAATATGCTCTAACATATAAATATTTTAACTAGCCCCATTTTTGTAGCGAGGGTGAGTCAGTTCACTCAGCTTGATTTCATTATAGATCATAATTCCACTGTTATTGTAGGATAAAGAAGTATGTATCGTGATGGCGGTCGACCGCGAGGATGAATAATGAAAGCTACAAAGAAGAAGTTCAACAAAGAAATGTGAGAAATAGGGGGAAAAAAACGGAGCATTCCAAGGAAAAAGTCACATCTATATGAAAAATGTGATGCTTTATGCTTTTCTCAAATGACGATTGATCCGCCAGACGCCGCCGATGTGATACACATGAAATATTAACACAGCAGAGTAGAAAGGAAATGGTGAGTCACAAAGCAACATGGGTACCGGACCGGTCGCCAAGACTGAAAGACATCTCTGGTTCTACGGGAAAATGATCACGGAGCATCTTATGGTTGACTGAATCAATATCAATCTTAAAGGATTTCGCCATCTTTAATCGTTGCGCCATTCTCAGTCTCATAATTCAGTGCTGATTCACTTCTTAATCTAGCTTTATAGTGGTCAAAGCTCCAGTTTTATCATACAGACCTCAAAATCCTCAGCATAATGATACAATCATGTCTGTCTGAAATCGCCACTAGGGGGAGCTAAGTAGCTGCCTGTATACTGGTTTACTATTTAGTTCTATGTATAAGCCATTGTAATAATGCTGGCTGGCCACAGGATGGCAGAACTGGATTTCACCTACAGCAGTCACTTTTCCTGGGTACTAATGGTGACCCGAGTAATAGCCTGTCAAATTGGTAGCAGCCACCCTCAACAGCATAGCAGAACTCCGTGGACAGGAGGTTAAGTTTGAGAAAGAAGAAGGGGATTACACAACGTGAATGATCCCCGGATCATTGACCCTTCTGAAGTAATCAGTAATATAATATGTATAATTTGGAATAAATTGGCGCTATACAAATAAAGATTATTATTATATTGTATTACTCAAGAAACACGTCCAGGCCCCTCTTGTACTCTTTTAGTGAGTTCGCCATCACCACATCCTCAGGCAGAGAGTTCCATAGTCTCGCTGCTCTTACAGTAAAGAACCCCCTCGTAAATTGGTGGAGAAGCCTGTCAGGATGTGCTGCTGGGATCTGTTGTACTATGTACTCCTAGCAGCACAGCTACAGCTGGTTGAGGGTTAATTGAGCTGGCTGGGTGTGGTACTTCCTGCTAGCCAATCACCTGGGTCTGTGCTCACATATAAACCCAGCTCCTGGTCAGTCTGGCTGGGTCCCAAGATGAGCAGTCATGTTACTTCTGTAACTTGTTATCAGTCATGTTCAGCTTGTCCCCATTCTGATCTGTGTTTGCAAGTGAGTCTGTGTGGTTTGCACTATATGGTATGCTCTGTGCTGGTAGTCTGTGCCCTGGTTGTCTGACCTGTTGCAAGCTTGTTGTGCCATCTGTGACCTGCTGGTTCATGTCCATTTGTATGTTTATTTCCTCTCAGTTTTCTGTCAGCTTGCTGTGTGCCCTGTGCTCTATCCTGGTGCAAGCTTGCTGTGTGATCTGTGTCTTGCTGGTTCATTTCTGTTTGTTCGTTTATATTCTGTCAGTTTTGTGTTAGCTTGCTGTGTGACCTGCTATCTGTGATCTGCCCTGTTGTAGCGTGCTGTGTGAACTCTGTCCGGTTCTGCTGGACTCCTGGTTAGTGTAGGGACTAGCAGTATAACCAGGAGCTGTGCAGTGGCCTGCTAGCTTCCATGTCTTGTGCAAAACGTCAACTAATACCTGGTATTTATATTCAACTTATCTGTTGCTTGTGGTTGCGTTTTGTATGCTGTCTATTCTGGCTCTGTGTGTCCTGTTCAGTCCCTTTCATGTGGCATGTGAATGTGTCTTGTTCTGTGGTGTGGCTCCTAGGATCAGCTAGGACCCAGATCCGAAGACCGCTGGGCTGCCCTTCTTGGGGCAATGTTCCCCGCTTAGGTAGGGCCATCCTCCCATGTAGCACAGGGTCAGTTTGCCTGAAACCCTTGTGAAACCCTGTGTGTTCCGTCCCTTTTTGGTCACGATCGTGTGGGCCCCTGTGCTTAGTTTTGCTCACATGATCGTAACATAATACCCCCCCCACTTACGAAAAGGGGTGCATTATGTTACGATCGTGTGGGCAAAACTAAGCACAGGGGTAAGGCTACCGGGCCCGGGTGGAACTGCATCCCCTATAGTTATGCCAGTGACTGGTGCTATGATGGCTGTGGACTAGAATGCTTAACTGTGTTGCCAACCTGAATTTTTCATTTTCCTGGACAACTTATCCAAAAATCGGGGAAAGTCAACATTTTTTACGGACACTTTGCAAAATCATAACGAATGATAAAGATCTTAAGTAAGACATATGTATAGATCAGATACTGATGCGATCTCATTACCAGCCTTTACTGTGAGCTGTATATGATGATAATTAGTCTTCATAACCTGCTTAAGTACCTCCAGCCTCAAATAAATCAGGGATGCTTCTATTTTTTTCCTAGACACTAGAAGAAATTTGATTAATTTGATGGACTTTCCAAGAATTTCCGGACAGTTGGCAACCCTGCGTTACGGCCATCCCTGTTGAGAATTAGTCTGTAATACTTCATGCATTCTTCTGTATTCCTACATACTATATGTGCTTCCATGGTGAGATAGAAAAATAGTTCCGCTGACTCCGTAAAGTAGTTCTATCCATTACGTTTTATTACATCTTGCAGCAGAACAAGTAATGAGAGGCCATAAAGAGCTACTTGCAGACTCACAACTAATGTTGTTGATGTCACTTTAATTTGCAGGCTTCCTGAAGCTACTGAGATGTTTGTGAGTAGGGTAATTACTAGATCTACTAGCAGCAGTTAGAGGAAGATAATGTCCTGGTACTGGTTACTTACCTACAAAGTGCATACAAATCTTTTATGACCTGGAGGCTGCTACCCTGAGCCCCGCCTCCCAACCATCCAGATTCTGAGGGACAGTCGTAAACTTGGGACGCTGTCCCATAGTCCTGGTTGGCAGGAGGTATGACCTTCCTTCGCACTGACAAGCATTTAACTCACTTGTAGTTCCAGCCCAGTGGCAGCAGACACCACTGCTATAATCAGTATGACCCCTGACTAACACCCGCAATCCCCCCCCCCCATGTCTCCACAGCGCTGCTCAGGATTACAAGTGAGTTGAATGCTTGTTGGGTGGCTGGAGGTCCACTATGGGAATCACTAGTAACCCTTTGCAATCCAATTTTTGATTCAGGGTTTCCTAGGGGGCTTTCTCTTTCTACCATTATACAACAGCACCATCTGCTGGTTAGAGCCAGTGCTGCGGTATGGGACATGCTGGAGAGGCCCCCGACAACAAAGCGGCCAGTAATATACAGTAAGAATACCCTGCCGGACGTCTTCTGACATCGGAGCTGTGTACAGCCTTCAATCAGAATGTCTTCAGACGTCAGACAGTGGATTGAAAAGGGTTAAGACTGGGGCTACTAACCAGGGTCGCTATTACTTCTAGGGCCACTATGTGGTCATTATAACTAGTATTGAGTGATTAGTGGAAAAATGAGTTCATTTCGATATGGGAAAATCATCATGAATCGGGACGGACAATTCCAACTCCCGTGAAAGGCTATGGGAGTAAACATTGATTTCACCATTTTGCCTTTCAGAAGGTCCCTGATGCAGTCAAAGCCCCCAAACCGCACAACTGGGGAAGACTGTGCTTCTCCCAAAAATTGGTTAAAATAGTGTACAGTGATGTACGGGTCAATCATAGCACAGGGGTGTCACTGGAAACAAAAGAAAGCCCACATAGGGTCTCCTAGATCAAAAATTGTGCCAAGGGAGACAGCAGGGGTGTGGCTTGTTTTAAAAGCAACACTCAAGCACGGACCTCCTCCAAGGAGCAGCTGTAGAGCTACAGCTGGTTCTGGTGCTTTAGAAAATGTTCATTTTGGGAGAAAAAGGAGAACAACAGTAGTTCCACCGCGATCACTGTGTTCAGAATGGCGCAGCAACCAACAGACAGAGACAGAGGCCAGATTTTTAAAATAAAATTTTAAAACTGGGACTGGATGACTATTTCCGCTCCACAGGGGGCACCGTGCTCAAATGTTGCATAATAACTTTAATTGTGTCTTCACACTAATAAACTGTCTTAACTGGATGTGGCAAGGCACTTCGCACCCTATATTGCTGTCCATCACACCCTTAGTGCTGCATACTTTATTTCCGCAGACCCGCGGCGCACTCTATCATCATAGCCTCAGTGCACCGTGGATGCCGTCTGCATATAATGCAAATCATCTCTCATTTACACGTAAATAGCCTATCCAGGGACACCATACACCACAGGTGGGAAACACACATCAAAACAGAGGTGCATCACTTCATATTATAGCTTCTCTATTGCAGGTAGCGCCTCCACAAAGTACCTTGCCATACACATACATGCATAGAGTTAACCCCTGCATAATCAGTACGCAATATTTACTTATTGTATATACAAAACTAGTAGTCAGTTAACCCCCACATATCCAATACATATAATCACTAATCATCTACATCCATCACAGATCATAAAGTCTGCCCAGCGTGCTCACACTTAGTAATTGCAGGCCGGCCTCACATATCTGGCAGCTTTTGATGTTCCGGATCCATTTCGTCATCATCTATTTCGGGGCCTGATCCTTGTGGGAAAGGAGCCTCCTTTTCCTTCCACATGGTCTGCGTCTTTTTCGGATCTCTTGGTTCATCAGCTTTGGCCCCCATCATCCAGGTGCTTTCGTTGCTTCTCATTAATGTACTACTCCCCCAGTATGCAGCATCACTATGAGAACAGAACCCTCTTTTCACACAGCCTCACATGAGGCGTCATGACCCAGGTATGCTAGACTCACCAGCGTTTAGAAACACCCCTACGTGTTACCTACAATAAGACCGCAGACACCAATCTCATTGGAAATTTTTTGGCCACAGCAGCCAATTTTATTTAACAAGAACAACAAATATTAATTTTATTAACTTTTTTTTCCATAAAGGAGAGGAGGCCCTTGGAGACAAACCAAAAAATTTAAGGGTCCGGTGCTTTTCAAATAAAGCTGTACCTTGCCTCCAACCGTACACCCGGCTCAGAGACACTACTAGCCCCCCCCATCCCCACCGGGAGGATAGAATATCAATTGATTAAGGCTACCTGCGATCTCTTCCGTGGGCTTCTCCCACACACCAGACCCAACCACTATAACCAACATGGTGGTAAGTCTTGCAGGTGAGGCCGTCTCCACCAAAACTTCCTTCCATTCAATATATCAAATCTGCCTCCAAGGACCCCCCCCCCCCCCCCGCCTGCCATCAGCTGCCACAACATATCATATAACTTATCATTACTTATCAGCATTAAAGTTATACACACTCAACCACTCCCTGCTATGCGTTAATAACCCCTTGCCCTCTTTTAGGGAGGGTGGGTGGGACACAGCTTTTAATTCTTTTGAAAATGGCGCTCCCGCCCCAAATCTACCTTTTATAAATTCCTATAACTCCTCTCCCTGACACTCCCTCTTCCAATCAGCTCTTTTCTTCCCCTATCATACAACACCCCCCACCCCCCTCTGCACAACTTCAATATTTCAAATTATTAACCCTATCCTGCCTACTCTGGTTCCCTAGCAACCCTGTCATGAAGGCCCTTCTCTCATGGGCCTCTCCAGGGCCCCAATATGGTCCCGTGCAATATCATGGCCTGTCACAGCCCCCGGCTCTCCTTATTACCTCTCCAAGGTCAGCAGAGAGAACTGTAATACAGCAGGGGCAGGTCTCTCTCTCCATGTCCCTCCTCCTGGCCAGATACTGGACCAGAGGGAGCGGGACTTACGGCACGGCCAATGGTCACAGATTCTGAGCGATTGAGCCACTTACATTGTCTACTTATTCCACCACCAGCATCTTGATGGCACAGTGTGGTCTTTAATATAAATCTATGCTCAGTCATATGGAAGTAACATTTGACAGCTAATTGCTAACTAATTAGTGGAATTTGCCATGCGGGGACAGAAGTCAGGTGAAATCCAGGACGGGTTCATTCTTATGAATGTCAGGTGATCCACATTGTTCGTGGGCAGGCGGGTGCGTCTGTCAGCTATCACATCCCTTTCTGATAGCACACTGGCAGCGGGGCAGGCAAGCACCTCTAAAGCACGTAGTGCAAGCTCTGGCCACTCGTCCAGCAGAAATCAAAGGGGTCAATGCCGTGTCTGACATACTCTTGGACCATCATGGGTAAGTGCTGCCTGTGGCTGTCAGTCCTATCCTGTGCTTTTGCTGCAGGCTGCAACGGGCTGAAAAAACTATTGCACACCACTGTTAGACTTCCTGTTTGTCTGCCATCATCTGAAGAGCTGCGATCCAGTGCAGATGCATCCCCACAGCCATGGGGAAAGCCATCTGCTTGACAGTCTGTCCTGATGGTGCTGCATTTTCTCTCTAAGGCCAGTTTCACATCTGCGTTAGAACGTCCATTCAGAAGTTCCCTCACAGATCCAGCACAAAATATTGGAAGAACAATCATTTTGTCTTCCAGCAAAAAGTCGGGCAGTTAAGCGGAAACCTTATGGACCCCATTATAGTCAACGGGGTCCGTTTGGCGCTGTTCGGTTCCGTCATAAGGTGGAGTCGTTCGGCCAAGGGATTCCCCTTTCCTGTTTCCCAAACAGGAAACCAGAAGCCCCGACGCAGATGTGAAACCAACCTTAACCATGAACTAAATGAATTTTTGCTCCAGGCCTTTAGGCCTCCCTCACACCGGGCGTTTTGTACAGCATTTAACGCTGCCTTTTCAGCCCAGCGCTAAACACTGTACAACACTCCCATTCATTTCAATGGGGCTGCTCACACAGGGCTGAAAACGCAGCTCCTTCCAACGCTGCGCTTTGACAGCGATGCAAGCTCTATTTTTAAGCGTTTTCAGCCCTGTGTCGCCCATTAAAATGAATGGGCAGCGGTTTCAGCACTGCAAAAATGCGGCAACACTTGGTGCCGCGTTTTTGGCAGCGTTAACCGCTCACCGATTTTCGGGGTGAGGACTTGCAATAGAAGCCCTACCCGAAAAGAAGTCCCAGCTAGGCTAGGTAGAAAAAAAGGAAGCAATACTCACCTAGCCGCTGCGGTCCGGGTCGTGGCCGCTGGTCTCTGCCGCTCATCCGGGCTTCTCCAACACTCCCTAGTCTATTGTCGTAGGCCAGGTTTGAGAACCCTGCCTCCAGCAATAGAGTGCTGTGATTGGTTATCGGCACGCTCAATGTCCAATCACAGCCCTTCATTGACTGTCTCAGCCAATCAGTGCCGGCAAGCTCTGATTGGCTGAGCCAGTCAATGAAGGGCTGTGATTGGGCATCGAGCAAGCGCCGACAACCAATCACAGCACTCTATTGCTGGAGGCGGGGTTCTCAAACATGGCCTACGGCAATAGACTTGTGAGTGCTGCTGAAACGGGACGGAATCAGCAGTAAACGCAGTATTGAAAAACGTTGCGTTTCTGCAAACGCCCTGTATGAGGGAGGCCTTAAACATCATTTACCTCACTTTAGGTTGTATGCGCATTGACTTTTTTGTTGCTATTTGCTGGGTTTATGTAACCCAGCTAACATTGTGTTGGGTTATTTCAGGGAATTGGAGGGGTAGTGGTCAATATTATATTACACCCCTTGTGTTTTGTCTTTTTGCAGTTTTAAGTGTTTTTAACTTGTCTCTAAAAATGAGACCTGGATGGCCTGCAGGGGGCTGTTGACAGGCATTCTGATACTAGAGATTACAGAGAACACCTGTGAGTGTTACAGGAAGTAACATAAAAGTATCAGTTCCTGCCACATTCTGGAGGAAGCTGGCTGGTAGCCAGAGTCAGCATCAGGAACTAGAAGCCTGAGGGCAGGCACGGACCAGTCTGGGCCCGTCACAAAGGTCTGACAGAGGAGGACGCCCTCTAGACAGTGGGCGGATAATAGCAAAGTATAGCAGACAAGTTGACAGAAGCAGGAGCCCAACCGAGGCAGATTAGCTAGCACACTGAGGGAAACGAATAACTGGCAGTGATTGCAAGTCTCTGCTTGACCTTTAAACAAAAGCCTCCGCCCAGGGGCAGAGAGAGGGAGACAGCCAACTCCCAGCAGAACATAATAAAAGGAGCTCGTGCACGGCAGCTGCAGTCACAGGTGGGTGTGCGCCACCAGCACCACGCCGGCCAGGCATCCGCGCCTGTCGCAGCCGAACAACGAGCCAGGGGGATGCGCCTTGACCGCATGACCCCGCACACCGCCGCCCCGGGAGGACCAGCAACCGCCGCATGGTAACAAACAGAACTCATACTCACCCTTCCATGCTCTACTGCCAGCTCTCTGGTCCACACTGGTCTTCATTTCCAAGTGCAGTGAGCCAGAGTTGACATCCCCAACAAAGTAGGCCACGTGACTGGTTTCCTTCAGCTGGTCAACACTCCCCTCCAAGAAGTGTGGACCAGAGAGCTGGCTGCGGTGGGGGGACGAGTAAGGGTGAGTATGCTTTCTATTTACTACTGCAGGCTGAAGAAGTCTATGTCTCTAGATGACCATTTTAAGGCCAGTGACAAACAAGTGTTGGCCAAATTTATGCGTCCGTAGACGATTGTCAGAGACTGACCGAGGGTCTCCTGACCTGCACTATGAGCATGCTACATGCTCAGCATATAGGTCAGGCCAGGGCACTCGAAACTATAATACAGACTCAAAATCGGCTAACTCTTGTCTACATCTCAGAAAGGTGGGGGTATGGGGCGCCGAATGACTATTCTACACCGGCCGCCATTTACCCTAGGGCCGGCCCTGATTTCACTATTCCTAATTATCATGAATTACAGATTAGAAGGTTTTTTTAGCAGACGGCCTGTACGACTGCTTAATAATTCCCTGATGCAAGCCATACGTTTTTAAACCAACTCAAAGAAGTTACTTTTGAGGAATAGTTATTGTTAAACCTTTAATGAGCCCGCTCTAAAACGCAGCATAAACCCCTGACTGGCAATTCGCTTTCCTGAGCAATGCACAAGACATAATAGAGTCTCCAGGGAGACTCGGCTCGTCTGTATTTGAACCGCAGGATGACAGCTGAGCTTGGAGTAAAAATGGGGTTGCAGCCGCATTTCATTGTTTTTTTGAGATAATGGATTTTTTTCTCTTGCTTATCGACAGACAATCTGACTCGAATATTGATTTCTGCGAACCAATCGCTAAGCATCGATCCATTGGTTTATAATGATCCTTCGCAGTTTGATATACGGCGGCTGTGGTTGACTATTCCCAGCATATATATGAAATAGTGAATAGCTTTGCAGTTGGATCCTGACCTGTCGGGAGGGGAGATGCTGTATATATATATATATATATATATATATATATATATATATATATGACTGTTTGTAAAGATGAATAATGTAATACTTGGACTAAACAGCATCAGTGTTAGTGTTTTCACCCAGTGGTTAAAGGGTTTGCCTTAACCCTTTCCAATCCAATTTGCATCCTGGCTTTACTAGGGGGCTTACTCTTTTTCTTCCGTTATACAATGGCGCTATCTGCTGGCTAAAGCCAGTACTGCATGAGGTGACACGTTGGATAGGCTCTGACAGCAGAGAGGCTGGCAATATACAGTAAGAGAACCCCGACGGACGTCTTCCAACATCGGAGCTGTGCAGCCTTAAATCATAATCCCACGTACAAAACCTGGAGAATAGAACCCATTGATTTCATTCTCATTTCTTTTATCTTCGTGCGCAGTTCTCGCGGGGAGCGCAAAAAATTAGGTCTTGCTCTATGTTGTACAAAGACGCCCATAGCGGTCTATGGGAGGTGTGCAAGTGCACAAATATGTATGCGTGAGTATACGCAAAACACAGCATATACTCGCGAACACCAGCAACTTGTTTGGCTTAATAGCCATTTAAATCAGGGCAGGGGTGATTCTCTGCCCATGTGGTGCCCGCGCAAATACGCACATTCCTGTCCACAGGCACATGCGCAAAGTACACTCGTTCACTTCGCAAAAACGCAAGCATATTTAGGAATTCGTTTATCTGAAACCGCCCTGAGGCCTTATTCACATGACTGTATATACGCTGCGTCAAGAAAATCGGACAGAAACCGTGACTATCTGAAGTATTGGATTCCCATCTATTCATTCAGATGAATGATTTTTGGTTGCGTGAATGAAAAAAATCACGCTGGGACTAATAGCGCATCGGTGACTGCTTTCGGTCGCCTGATTTTATACGCTGCGTGCAAGGATGGGTCCTGCCCTATCTTTGGCTAACAGACTCTTATGGGAGCTGAAAAAAAGAGAGGTGGAGGCAATTTACCTGCGCCTAACGCTCGGAAAAGAATACAGCTGCTGTTTAGGCGTTAGCAGTAGAGATGAGCGAGTATACTCGCTAAGGCACATTACTCGAGCAAGTAGTGCCTTAGCCGAGTATCTCCCCGCTCGTCTCTAAAGATTCGGGGGCCGGCGCGGGTGACAGGTGAGTTGCGGCAGGGAGCGGTGGGGGGGGGGGGGGGGAGAGAGGGAGATCTCCCCTCCGTTCCTCCCTGCTCTCCCCAGCCGCTCCCCGCCCCCCGCCGGAGGAACGGAGGGGAGATCTCTCCCTTCTGCAGCCTGCTTAGATGGAAGAGTACATCGACCGTGCGTGAAAACACCGGCCGATATACGTTCGTGTAAATAATCCCTCGAAGCGAGAAAACAGCAATCGTTTTCGGTCGCCGATTTTTCTCCCTACGTGAAAAAAACAAGGGGGAGCGAGTTTACCTGGAGCCGGCGCTCGGAAAACAAGACAGCTGGCTCTATTGAAGCTATTGGAAGTACTTCCGAGGATTTCTACCGACCGAAGAATTTCCACGCTGCGCCGTATTTATCCCGCGATTTGCCCATCTGAATGGATGAGAAAATGATAATTAGGCTCGGGCTATTCTTCATCGATGCGATTTTCGCATACGCTCGTGTGAGTGAGCCCTTGGACTGAGGAAATGAGAATGAATGTCTGATGGTTATCCTCTGGGAGGCCGGATGATGGAATAGCTATTTTATAACAATCACCTGCATTAGTCAGTCCTTATTTAATGTCTAATGATGAGATGAAGAGCAGAACCTCTTACAGAGGACACTTGGAAAATATCTGATGTGTTTGAAGACAACGTAGATCTTTATGGTTTCAAAAGCAGCACAACTTAATGGACTATATGAAACTAAAAATGGGTTTTTCTCTAGAAACAGCGCCACACTTGTCTATAGGCTGTGTCTGGTATTGCAGCTCAACAATTCACTTAACAGGGTTGTGGTATGATTGAAAGTTATCTCCTATCCAAAGCATGGGGATAACTCTGTGAATGTTGGGGTGCAACAAATTGGGCAGCACATGGACCTATGTCTGTGTAGTGTCTGATGCAAGTTGTGCCCAAGAAGCTTGGGTGTAAGGGTACATGCACACGGCTGTTGGAGAAGTTGCTCAGATTCATGGGCGCAACTTAGATCAGACAGCAGTTGGACATCCCATCCCGTCGCAGTCCAATGCGCTGAACACAGAAAACGGACAAGTGCTATTTTCGTCCGAAAATTGGACAAGAATGGGCCATGTGATTTTTTTCACTCGGACTCATAATATGCGGAGAATAGAACCAATTAATGTTAATACGTTCGTACACGTTTCCTTTTTTGGCCTGCACAGAAAAAAAAAGCGCACCCCATGCATTTGCGCACCAAATGTCCCCATAGAAATCTTTGGCGGGTGCGCAATACGTAAGAGGATGCGCAATACGCTGCACAATTCTGCAGAAAAAAGAACACATCTGGATCTCCGAAGGCTAGATAGCCATTTGAGGGCTCTTTCACACAAGTGCATATATGGCGCTTTTTCACGCCAAGGCGTATATATACACGCCCATGGGGGGCATTGATTTTCAATGCATCGATTCACATGGACGAATATACGTCGCGTAAATACGCCGGCAGCTTGAAAATTAGAACATATATGCGTCCAGCGCATGTACGCTCAGCCAAAAGATAGTTCTGGATTCCGCAGTGCAAATCCTCCCATGAGCATGCAGCCTATGATATCAACATTTTGATAGTAATCAATACAGAAACCCGTCTAATTCCAAAGGGTTCATTTTCTTTCAACTTTTCTTGCAACTTTTCATCAAACCGGTCTTTTAAAGAGCAGTTCAGTGGCAGACTTAATTATGCATTGCACAGTGGCGGTGTCGTTACTCTTGCAGGAAATCTATTCACAGCCTGCGATATATTCCATAAAGGATACTTTGTATAATTGTCTAGAAGTCTTGAAGACTTGATACGCTCTTGTTTCATTTCTGACAGCAGCACTTCTCCGAATCCCCAGGGAATATCCGAGCGCCGCTTGAAGTTGTTTACCGCAGAACAAATCTTTGTGTACACGAGACGACGTAAGTGAATTATCCAATGCCTTCGTGTAATCACCTTTCCACCAGATGGCAGAGAATAAGGATAACATTATGTTAAGGTTAAAATAATTTGATTGCAGCTCCACGAGGATACGATTTATAGCCGCCTCAGATCTCTCAATGAGCCGGGCTGCAAACACCGCCTCCAACCAAAAAACTGCAATTTAATTTAGACACCGATGAGAATTCCGTCATTTCCCCGGTGCTCGCTCGCTGGCAGAGTATTATCCAACCTGGGATATTCTTCTTGAGAACGCCAAAGATACAAACCTTCAAGGGTGAATAGCAGACTGTAATAAAGAATATTTAAAGGCCGGCTTCACATGGGCGTATTTGCTCGCACAATACCCGGAGAATAAAACTCATTGATTTTAATGGGTTCATTAACATTTTTGTATTATCGGTTGTGCAAAAACAAAAAAAGTTCTAATTTTTTGCGTATTTGTGCACCAAAGGTCCCCACAAAAGTCAATGGGGAAAAAGAACACATCTGGAACAGGATTTCGCCCGGGATTTCCACTGATCAGCCGTGTGCCAGGCCAGCGTGCTCACGTACTAAACTGATTTTTGCAGAAAGCAGACAGCTCCGTTCCCACTATTGTGGTCTGGCTTGGTATTGCAGGCCAAGTTGCCATTCACTTCAATGTAAACTTTTCCTGTAATACCAAGCCAGGCCACTGCATTCGGAATGGAGCTGTCTGCTTCCTGAAGATATCAGCTTAGCGCACATGTGCATCTGCTCAAAAAACTGCTGATTGGTGGGGGTCCCTGGTGACAGACCCCCACCGATCTACTATTGATTACTTAATCTGAGAATAGGGAATCAATAGTTTAAAACTAGAACATCCCTTTATGGTTTCTTTAGGGTGATCAGGGCTCCATTTTTTGCTGCAATAGAGATCCAAATATCCTGCATAGACATAGATTTAAAGCTGTTGCCCAGGACTGAAGTGTTGATAACCTATCCTGGGGACAGGGGAGGGAGTTTATCTGCGTCCGGCGCTCAGGAAAGAAAACCGCTGGCTCTATGTAAGACATTAGAAGTCATTAGGAGGATTTCTTCTGACCGAGGGGATTCCGAACAGCAGCGCATTTTTTTTTTTGAAGACACAGCTCCCGATTGTGCGAAAGGGCGATTTTTAATGCAAATGTAGCTCGGGACTCGAATGAGGAAAATTGACCATTCACGCAATTCTTAGCGCATTGAGCCGCGATTTATTTGCACTGCCTTCGTTTTATCGTATCGCAAAGCCCGAACTTGCAAGCGGCAGCGATGTTTTTGCGAGAAAAAGCAGCACTGACGCTCAAAAATCACGTGAACAAAGATTTTTACCCCGTTCATGCTCCGTAGCGGCGAGCGTAGTTGTGCATATGCCCGTGTGAAGAAGCCCGAAGGCACACTCCACAAGGCTATTGCCAAATATTCAGTCTGGTGTGAAAGCTCCCTGAGGCCTCTTTCTTTCTGGCGACAGCGATATCGGCATTGAGAAAAATCGCAGCGATATTGCAGCTGTGTTTTCTCGCAGCGATATCTCGATTTCGTGTCGCTACAAAGTCGCGCATAGCGCTACAAAGTTGTGCGACTTTGTAGCGCACTATTGCTGGGATTTTATTTGGGGGGGGGGGGGCTTAAAATATAAGACCCCCCCTCCCCCAACTACACCTCCTTGTTGTTTTCAGCCAATGCTTCCTGGTCAGGGGTTCAAAAACCCTGCCTCTGATTGGATGAGCCGTGGCGCTTGAGAACCAATCTCTGCAGCGCTCAATGAAGCAATCACTGCTATCGCACTGATGGCTGTGATTGGTTCATCGAGTGCTGTAGTGATTTTTTTCGAGCGATCTTGCCACGATTTTTTAGCGCGAAAGTCAATAGGACTTTCTAATGTTAAAAATCGCATTTCCTCGCATCGCAACATTTATGCGCAATTTCCGTGTGCTGTGAGAGTCAGTAAAAAAGCAGATTATGAAACCAATGATTTTCAATGGTTTCCTTCCCATTTGTGATGCGATGCTGAGAGAAAAAAATCGTGGCGATGTGCGATTTATTTATTTCCCGTGTTTCCCTATGGAGCCTCCTTTTTATCGCATTTGTAACATTAGAAAGTCCTATAGACATTCACTAAAAAAATTATGGCGAAATTGCGCCGGAAAATCGTGAGTGGCAGCAATGATCTTGCGAGAAAAAGCAGCGGTGGCGCTCAAAAATTGCGGGAAAAAAAGACGCGATTGCTGTGTGAAACCAGCCATAGGGCAAAAACATGTGGCTGTGATAATCACGGCCGTATAACCGGACAAGACGCAACCACTTCTATCAATGGATTTCAGTGGTTTCACTTTCACTAACTCTTATCGTCCGTGAATACATCACGCCGCAAAAATCGTATAGACCTATCTTCCCGCGTTTTTATATGCGTGCGCTAAAAGTACAGTAAAAACCGCAGTTGTGTGCAGCGCAAATTAGCATACGCTTGCGTGAATCCGGCCATAGCACTAGCACCGGCGCACTGCGTGTCAACCTCACGGTTTCTGCTGCTGGTTTGCAGCTCGTGCCGCGCCGTGAAGGGTTAAACCCACAAGCGGTATCTGTATAGAGACGCATGGGAAATATAAAATTGTTTATATGAGAATACCGGCAATAGATACCGCCAGAGTCAATTTTATAGTTTAGTTTCCATGGAGACAGGTGCCCTGCATATGCTTCCCTTAACAAGTGTCTGCAAATCAGATAAAGCGAAAGTGTGGCGCAAAGCGTGAGGAGGGCGACGCTACCGACTAATAACACCTGGGAAGTCAGGAGGAGGTTATACCAGGTGAGGAACAGTGGGCCGGGCCGCGTCCTCTACACATGGGGGTCATTCACTCCGCTCTGCATGCAATCGGCATATATTTAATGCCAGTTTCACACGGCGAGCGCGATATCAAGGCGTGACGCATGGCCCAATATCTAGGAGACGCCGCAATTTTTTCCCGCAGCGCGATGCATGACTCTATCCAAATGATTGGGGTTCAAAATTCTGCGAGATTTGTGCATCTCCCGCAGCGGAATTCCACCTTGTGCCCAGCCGGTGACTCCCACGTACCTGTCCAGATTTGTATTGCGGATGTGCGTTGGCGTGCCGGCGCAGATGCACTGTACGGATCATGCTGCATCATTACTAGGCGATGATGCGGATCTTGCGACCTTTCCGTAATGATGATTGCGGAAGGGTCGCAGGGTGGACAGCTTACATTGACTTCAAGGGAAGCTGTCCGCACACACAGATGCCGCACAGAATCGCAATCGTGTAGAGGAAATCGCGTTTTGCCATAGCATGCTATGGATGGCATTTGCTGCGGAATCCGGAGGCGATCGCCTGCCCTGGAATCCGCAGTGCAAATCCGCCCTCGTGCAGCCTAATGAGTCCCAGATGATTCTTTTTTCCTCATAGAATTGCGCATCCCGCTGCTCATTGGGAGTCTACTGCCGCCCCCTCACCAGCCAAGTCACCTGCACCAGATCACACAAAATTTAACATGGAGGGATTCCCCCCACACAATTTCCACCAAATCCAAGGACCCCCCCACCCGCCAAACTGCCATGACAAAACATTATATTCCCACAATTCCACCCCAAACTCTGGGGCGGGCAGGCAGGACTTTCTTGTGTTCCCTGCAACAGATAGCGCTGTCACTACCCCCTTTCCTTAAATACTCCCCCACCCCCTTCTTTATCCACCAATCCCCGCTGCTATCCCCTTAATTCTAGAAAATTCCTCCCACAACTAAAAAATCTAACCCCATACTTTCCAGAATACTTTAACTACGGCTATCTCCCCCCCCCCCCCCCCGTGTCACGGCGGGCTTCCATTTTAGGGGGCCTCGCCCTCCCCACATTCTAGCCCTATCCTGATACCTTTAGGCCGGCTTCACACAGACATTATTTGCATTTGCAAAATTTTCACGCGCAATATGCGATTAAAATATCGCGCTCGCATTAAACCCGGTCGTGTAAATGCCGCCATAGGGCTCCTTCGCACAGATGTATTTGCGCGTGTAAAACGTGTGTGTGTAATACGCAGTGAATAGAACCCATTGATTTCAGTAGGTTAGTTCAAAGTGGGACGCACAAATGTCTGCGCAATACACAAGTTGATGTGTGAAACATGGAATTCCGTTGGAAATAGAACACATTGGGAACTAATTAGCCATTGTAATCAGTGCGTTTGTTTGCTGCGCACATAAACGTGACTTGTGGGGGCAAAAAGTCCAGTCAGGGCTCCTTCACACGAGCGGCATTGTGACGCAGAGTAGGCATGTCAAAAAATCACATCTAAAGGAGCCAATAGTTTCTGTGGGTTCTTTTAGGTGAACGATTTTTTGACATGCCTAACGAGATTTCTCTACATCAAAAGATAGGACTTGTGCTATTTTTTGATGGCACAACGCCAGCGTCTCCATAGTCTTCTATGGGAGTCTATGTGAGCCAGCCGGCAAAGGGAGGGAACTCTCTTCATCTCCGCTGGGATTCCCTTCATCTCCATGGGGACAACCATCAACCCCGCGGAGACTACCTTCATCCTTGTGGGGACTCTCCTCATCTCCGCGGGGACAATCATCAACTCTGCGGGGACTGCCTTCATCTCTGCGGGGACTCCCTTCATCTCTGCGGGGACTCCCTTCATCTCTGCAGGGATAACCATCATCTCTGCGGGGACTCCCATCATCTCTGCGGGGATAACCATCATCTCTGCGGGGACAACTATGACCCCTATAGGGACTCCCATAATCTCCGCAGTGACTCCCATGATCTCCGCGGTGACTCCCATGATCTCCGCAGTGACTCCCGTGATCTCCGCAGTGACTCCCGTGATCTCTGCGGGGACTCCCATGATCTCTGCAGGGACTCCCATGATCTCTGCGGGGACTCCCATGATCTCTGCAGGGACTCCCATGATCTCTGCGGGGACTCCCTTCATCTCTGCGGGGACTCCCTTCATCTCTGCGGGGACTCCCTTCATCTCTGCGGGGACTCCCTACATCTCTTTGGGGACTACCTTAATCTCTGCAGGGACTCTCTTCACCTTTGTGGGGACTCCCTTCATCTCTGCGGGGACTCCCATGATCTCTGCGGGGACTCCCATGATCTCTGCGGGGACTCCCATGATCTCTGCGGGGACTCCCTTTATCTCTGCGGGGACTCCCTTTATCTCTGCGGGGACTCCCTTTATCTCTGCGGGGACTCCCTTTATCTCTGCGGGGACTCCCTTTATCTCTGCGGGGACTCCCTTTATCTCTGCGGGGACTCCCTACATCTCTGTGGGGACTACCTTTATCTCTGCAGGGACTCCCTTCATCTCTGCGGGGACTCCCTTCATCTCTGTGGGGACTCCCCTCATCTCTGCAGGGACTCCCATCATCTCTGCAGGGATAACCATCATCTCTGCAGGGACAACCATCATCTCTGCAGGGACAACCATCACCCATATGGGGACTCCCATGATCTCCGCAGCGACTCCCATGATCTCCGCGGCGACTCCCATGATCTCCGCGGGGACTCCCATGATCTCCGCGGGGACTCCCATGATCTCCGCGGGGACTCCCATGATCTCCGCGGGGACTCCCTTCATCTCTGTGGGGACTCCTTTCATCTCTGTGGGGACTCCCTTCATCTCTGTGGGGACTCCCTTCATCTCTGTGGGGATTCCCTTCATCTCTGTGGGGACTCCCTTCATCTCTGTGGGGACTCCCTACATCGCTGTGGGGACTACCTTAATCTCTGCAGGGACTCCCTTCATCTTTGTGGGCACTCCCTTCATCTCTGCGGGGACTCCCATCATCTCTGCAGGGACTCCCATGATCTCTGCAGGTATAACCATCATCTCTGCGGGGACAACCATCACCCCTATGGGGACTCCCATGATCTCTGCAGTGACTCTCATAATGTCCGCGGTGACTCCCATGATCTTTGCGGGGACTCCCATGATCTCTGCAGGGACTCCCATGATCTCTGCGGGGACTCCCATGAACTCTGCGGGGACTCCCATGAACTCTGCGGGGACTCCCATGAACTCTGCGGGGACTCCCTACATCTCTGCGGGGACTCCCTTCATCTCTGCGGGGACTCCCTTCATCTCTGTGGGGACTCCCTTCATCTCTGTGGGGACTCCCTTCATCTCTGTGGGGACTCCCCTCATCTCTGCAGGGACTCCCATCATCTCTGCAGGGATAACCATCATCTCTGCAGGGACAACCATCACCCATATGGGGACTCCCATGATCTCCGCAGCGACTCCCATGATCTCCGCGGGGACTCCCATGATCTCCGCGGGGACTCCCATGATCTCCGCGGGGACTCCCATGATCTCCGCGGGGACTCCCTTCATCTCCGCGGGGACTCCCTTCATCTCCGCGGGGACTCCCTTCATCTCCGCGGGGACTCCCTTCATCTCCGCGGGGACTCCCTTCATCTCCGCGGGGACTCCCTTCATCTCTGCGGGGACTCCCTTCATCTCTGCGGGGACTCCCTTCATCTCTGTGGGGACTCCCTTCATCTCTGCAGGGACTACCTTAATCTCTGCAGGGACTCCCTTCATCTTTCTGGGCACTCCCTTCATCTCTGCGGTGACTCCCATCATCTCTGCAGGGACTCCCATCATCTCTGCATGGATAACCATCATCTCTGCGGCGACAACCATCACCCCTATGGGGACTCCCATGATCTCTGCAGTGACTCCCATCATCTCCGCAGTGACTCCCATGATCTTTGCGGGGACTCCCATGATCTCTGCGGGGACTCCCATGATCTCTGCGGGGACTTCCTTCATCTCCGTAGGGACTCCCTTCATCTCCGCGGGGATAACCATCATCTCCACGAGGACTCCATTTATCCTCGTGGGGAAGCCTTATATTGTTTTGGCAGCTGAGGGATTTTGGGGTGGCTGCGTCAGTGCACTGCCAGCCGGTTAACATCCCGAAAAATAGTCGCGGCTATTCTTCATTCACGCGATTTAGCGCTCCGAGAGCCGCAATGTTTTAGCATGGCTAGGCGAATGCCAAGATGATATTTGTGTGAAAGAGGCATACAATAGGTGCACCCCAAAATGGTACCAATGAAAGTGCTAACTTGTCTCACAAAAAAATCAAGCCCTTAAATATCTCCCAAGACAAAAAAAATTTTCTTTAAGTTATGGCCACCGGAATATGGTGACGCAAAGCAATAAAAAACAAAACCCTGCTTTTCATATATATATATATATATATATATATATATATATATATATATATATATATATATATATACATATACACCCTGTTTCCCTGAAACTAAGACAGTGTCTTATATTAATTTTTGCTCAATAAGAGTTCACGTTTTTACATGTATAGCTGCTGGGACACTATTTAAATTGACTTTTTTATTAACTGTAACTAGGGCTTACTTTTGGAGTAGGGCTTATAGTTCAAGCATCTTCAAAAATCCTGAAAAATCATTCAGCATCCTCAAAATTCCTGAAAAATCATGCTAGGGCTTATTTTAGGGGTAGGTCTTATTTTCAGGGAAATTGGGTAAATATATATATATTAACATTGCCTATGGGCTGCAGGTACCTGCATCATCGCTAAGCAACGGCGTGGGAAATACAAACACGAGAAAACCCCCTGTACTGCGCATGACCGCCAGCGAGTCGTCACGGTCATTCGCTTTAGTGTGGAAACTGGTACCTCCCACATGTGGAATCCGGTCCGCCCGTAGGAGCCCGGCCTAAGAACCTCATATTCATATTCTCTTTGCTGCCTGCAGTCCGCGTCTTTCTTCTCTCCGTCTACTACGCTGGGAGATGATTGTACGTTCTAATTGGCTGGAGAGTGTCGCCTTCTGCTGTAAGCGGGTACAGAACATACATTTTGGCCTTTGCTACAACATGGATAGCAATAGTAAACATGTGACAGTCTGAGATTTGTGACATTCTCCCCAGCGAGCTGTTAAATACATTATTAATCCACGGGCCATTTAAATCCATAACGCTGTCTCATTACTATGCGGAAACTGCCCATGGCATTTCATATTTTCCATTAATTATAATCCCTTAATTGGAATCCAGCCAATTAGTTTCCAGGAATACATATGTACATAGCATCCGACACTGTCATTCCTGCTCTCATTATATCACAATACGTTATTTCTTTGTTATTACTTCATTTCTCTGTTTCTTTAGGAATAAGTGCATTTTTAATTGCTTGCGTCTGAACAGAGCGACATTACAGCTAGCCTGGACCGAAACAGTATTTCATCGTTTTGTGTATACAGCTTCAATGCAGGCCTATGTGTCTCCGTGGTTACAATGTTGGAATACTTTTTGCTACTTGTTGCATTTTTTTTTACTTGTTTGTTTTTTTGTATTGCAACAACAGTAAACATGAAGCTATGTATCTATCTTACTATGGATGTGATATATATGGGGGGCTTCATATCACAAAGTGGGGATTCCACTTTCCTGCTCCGTTCAAGAAAGGGGAATCCTCACGGCCAAACAATTCCGCCTCCGGATGCAACCCAACAGCACTAGACCGACCGCATTGACTATAAAGGGGTGCGCCCACTTTTTGCCCATTTTTTGCCCATTTTCAGCCGCATCTACGTCTGACCCTCCGGCCAGAGATTCCGACTCAGATGTGAAACCTTTTGCACAGTTTCCTCTTTGTTCAAGACCGGTGTGATGCAGAGTGCTAAGGCAGCAGAAATGGAGTTCTAAGTTCTCACTCACAACCTGAAGGTTGTAGGTTCAATCCCCGCTGGTTCAAGTAGCCGGTTCAAGGTTGACTCGGCCTTCCATCCTTCTGTGGTCGGTAAAATGAGAACCCAGCTTGGTGGGGGGGAATAAATAAATGACCTGAAAGCGCTGCGGAATAAGTTGGCGCTATACAAATAAAGAGATGTATGTTACTTAGATGCCTAGGCCTAGTGAAATGTGAATCTGTTAGGCCGGCTTCACATGGGCATTTGCATATGTCTGAGTGGTGCGAATTTGCGAAATGAACTATGCATTTTACTTTTCATTTGCGCACTGCAGACAAATACACCTCCATTTAAATGGCTATTTGGTCTAATTAGTTCCAGATGCGTTCTTTTTGCAGCAGAGCTACACAGTATATCACACATCGCCTTGCGTTTAGCACTTGCATTGGCACACCCCTTAAAGACTCTATAGGGGAACTTTGGTGCATACATGTACACAGCAGTGGAGTATACTGCGTTTTTGATTTTTTGCGAAATGCGCGTGAACACCCGTATGAAGGAGCTCTTATGCATAGAATGCTTCAGAGTTAGAGCTCCTTCAGATGGATGTATTCGCAATTGCACACGCTGCAGCGCAACGCGTCTGCACCGTGAATGAGCTTGATTTGCGCTTGTATCAGCGCATTTCACTGCACTTTCTACTGGGCACGCAGGGCATGTTCACATGGGTGCCGGAAACCCCTTTTACCGACGTGACTTAAATTGGCTGTTTAGCCTAATGAGCTCCAGATGTGTTCTTTTTTTCATGGAATCGCGCAGTATATCGCACATATGCACATTCCCATAGACTTCTATGTCCTAATTTTTTTCCGCACGTGCAAAATGTGCACGCCAAAAAAAGAAAGAAAGTGAGAACAAGCTTATTGAAATCAATGGGTTCTACTCTCTGCGTATTGCGTGCGTTAATACATCAATCTGAAGCAGCCCTTAGACTAGGCGGACACAGACGTATTTTCCGACCGCGGGCTTTCCACGTTATTTCATATACACTACACCGTCCCATTGTAGCCTATGAGGCTATACACAGAGATGCTTTTTCACACGGACTCATGGTCCAGCTGAAATAAACTCATGGCCTATCCCACCGTGTTTTCCCGAGAATAAGACACTGTCTTATATTTATTTTTGCCCCAGAAGAGGCAGAGTGTCTTATTTTTTAAAACACCGTCACCGAGAAGTTCAACTTTTTTTTTTTTTTTTTTACATAGGAACTATAAAATGGTCAATTCAAACCAGCGTCATCAGACCATATTATGGCCAAAATTGGTGCCTTTAATTTGCAACGGCGGGATTAATATACAGTCAATTCTGCGGCTCCTCGGCAATACCCGGCACATAGCGCCACTCCATGCGGGTATTGTTGTGCGTCGCGGGCGTACAATGTAAGATTAATATTGATGCCAGAAATTCGACACTGAGCTGTGCAGATTTACAGAAAATACCAGACTGCAGCCGGTCAAACAGATCCTGCTTCATTGTGGATTATCCAAGATCTCCAGCTGTGCTGAGACATAGAAAACGTCAAAAGACCTTAAGAACCCGCGTTCGACTGGCGCAGTTATCCCAGCAAGGAACAGAGCAATTTAGTGCTTTTACTATCCACTGCAACTCAGGCTGATGGAGTCATTAGATGGATTAGGGCATAATACTGCGGGTTAGTTAAACAATGCCGAAATACATGAAGGTGAAGGAAGAACTCAAGAGTTCATTCACGTCGACTCTCCGTGGAGTTCATGCAGAAAACAGCACAGTAGGGTACCGATGCGGCAAGGTCTGACCATTGATCTCCTCTAGGTTACCTTAGGCTTCATTACTCGGCACTTTGTATGATGCGGCGCACGATTCAAAATAGGCATTTTTGCATTTCAAAAACTCCATTAGTCTCTTGTCGGAGGGCTATGCTCCACATGTCCCCAAAGGCTTGTGGATTTGCATACAGGTTTCTTCATCCTCATCCTTCTATGTCAGAAATGTAGTCACAAACCCCTGGAAGGCTCTACTTAAAAGGGTTGTACTAGTATTTCAAGTCATCCCCTATTTACTGCTGAGACGCCTGCCGATCCCAAGAATAGGGGGTCCCATGTCCCCCGTCGGGGTTACTGCAGTGATCCATCCTTCTCAATGAATGAATCGGTGGTAATGCCGGGACACCGGTGCTCCATTCACTTTCAATAGGACTGCTGGGTATTTCCATCAGCCTCATTGAAATTAATGGAGTGTTGACCTTCATGGGCAGCCAGTGCCCCATTCAAGTGACATCACTGATCTTCAGAATCTCAAAAACATACCCCATGCTGCTTTGTGTATACTGCATTCCAGCTTGAAGTGCCTTGCCAGACCGAGGGTGATGCATATTATTATTGCAAACTTTCGGTTAAAGTTATTATGCAACATTCGAAGTATTACTGCCCCCCCTATGGAGCACAAAGTTTCAGTTCAGCAAAAGTTAATTTTTATTAAAAATGCCGACTCCGCCTCTGTCTGTCACCATCGCATCATACATCACCGCCCTACCATATGTTCACTGACGTGACTAAGCCAACTACAGACTGAGCGACTGCAGACAGATGTTCAGACACAGTTCAGACAGACGTCATACATGAATCAGATGAGACTAAAGGGTCATTTACACTGGCCAATTATTGCACAGCCATCATGCACAGAGTTAGGCATTATCTGATGGTGTTAACAGGATACTTGGGTTTAAGGAGTCAGACATTACATCTGACTGTGTTCAGACAAGATACAAACTGGACTCAGAAATGCAACAAACATAGAGATGGGAAACAAACAGACAGAGATCTGACTAGCATGCATGATGAAATTAAACTGAAGACAGGAGAATAACCGGCCTCCTCTGAGGGGAGGGGCCAGAATAAATTTGCACAGAGCAATAGTAATTGGCTGGCTGGGCTAATACACCACACAGCCAACCAAATCAGCCCAAGCCTGCAGAGAAGTGCTTTTGTTAGCACCAATAAGGCTGCCTGTCCACGGGCATTGCGGTATCCTGCGGTGGAGCTCCGCCACGGGAGCCGCTGCCTGGCAGCAGGAGCCCGCAGATTGATCTCCGCCGTCAGCCTATCTGTCAGATGGGCTGATCGTAGAGAATCTCGGCAAATTGAAGCAAGCTACGATTTCCTTGCCGCTAGTGGAGAATCGCAACATTCTCCGCTCGTGGACAGGGGGAAAGCGCTCTCCATAGCAACGCTATGGAGAGCTTTCACTGTGTTCCCCACGTCCGGATTATCGCCGCGGGGAACGTAATGAAAACCCGCCCGTGGACAGGCAACCTAGGAATGTTTCTCCTCTGCCAGCCAAAGTTTCAGGGGGCAGGGAAAATTATGAACTGCAGAGGCTACAGGCTTGTATTATTACTTTGAGGGACACAGAAGGGCATTATTAACTTGAGGGGGAACACAGGGACGCTGTTACTTTGAGGGACATAGAGGTGCAATATTGCTTTAAGAGGGCACAAAATGGCACTATTACTTTAAGAGGGCATTATTATTCGGAGGGGCCTAGGAAGGCAATATTACTTTAATGGTCAAAGAGTAGCACTATAGTATAGTACCCCAGAGTTGGATTCCCTAAGCACTGCTATTAGTATTGGATGTGAAAGTGTGTATATAATTGTAAATGTGTGTAATTATGTGTATGCAACTTTAAATGGTCAATTAAGTGTTAATTTCTAGTGTTCCTACCACCTAACACTGTATGACCATGCAGAATGCACCCTAACCTTCTCTAGCCCCTTTCAGTCACCCCTAGCTAGCCTGGGATTGGGTAGACAGATTTCTCCTAGCTCAGGATAGGTTGAAGGAGAGTATATATGGTCCCTACACTTATATCCCCCACCACCACCACCTTTTTATCATTACTACTTCTGCTGCTCCTTCTATTGTCTATCTCTTACTGATATCATTACTACTTCTGCTGCTCCTTCTATTGTCTATCTCTTACTGATATAACCTGACTTTACTCTTGTTCCTTGACCAGTCTAGAATTCTTTGACCAGTTTCGAATTTCCTGTCGGCACTCTTGTTCTCCATAGTTGTCTTTTGTTTGCAGGTTGCACTCATCTACTTTATCATTTCTTGTTTTCGTTAGTTATATGTGTGTACTTGTCGAATAACGTGCATTACATGACATTCCGTACCTTCACACAACTCACTTGACCTACAGTAAAGTATTTGACTTGTTGTTGCTACTAAAGATTCAGGTGGACACAAAATGGGGATGGAGGTCCCCAACAACCTTAATTCGATCCTGCAATGTAATTTATTATATTATATCACGGGAAGGAACTGACCTCCATGATGAGTAGTGGAAGAGCTCTACAGCCATATACCTATAATACAAAGAGCAAATAGCAGCCTAGAGCTTTGGCATCCGAGAAACACATAGAATAATAGAAAATAGGAAGAATATGGCTCTAAGAAAGAGGATCGGTGGGACCATGAAAGGCTCAACTCATGGTCATGCAATAGGGGCCCCAGGGCTTCAGGGTAGAGCGGCAAAAACACAGAATAGATCTAGGACAAGGAGACAAATTGAGAAATAAGACGAACTGAATGCAGATGGAGGAAAGGAAGAAAGAAAAGAATTGAAAGGGCGGAGGTTGAAGTTGGCTGTTTGTCTCACCAGATGTGAAGGAACATCAGGCTGGTGGACTAAATGAGTACACAGAAGAAATCAGGAAGCAATCAGACTGGCTTTAAGTGCAGTTAAAAAGTTCATGGTGATTTTCACCCACTATAGTTATTTTGACTGCTAGAAACATGAATTCTATATGTTTGTGAATGTGTTTGGGCACATCTAGATGGAGGTTGTTGAGCGTCTCGGGAAGATTTGTTGAAATTACTTGTGTATTCATGTAGTATATTGTAATATACTATAAAACTAATTATCCTTCTCAACTGTGATCTTGAAAATGTTGGAAATAAGCTACAAAATTAACACAAAAAAAAAGAAGAAAATCAAAACAGCAAAATGTGATATTTCTTAGGAAATAAGAATGGTTTGAGAACAATCTCAAGTAATGACAAAATCATTATGAGCTCTTCAAAGCTTGAAAGGAATGGAAAGATTATCTTAGCAACAGAAATGGCGAGACTCTCTTCAATCCACTTTCATTAGTGACACAAGTGGGTCCGGGACAATATCAGAACATAAAAGCTTCATCTGGAGGAGAAGGAGGCAGTCAATGTAAAGGGGATGAGGAACTGGTTCCATCAATGGCAACAAAGTATAAAACATCCCTCACCAGGAAACCTGGAGATTCTGAGTTACGAGGACACCTTTTTATGTGATTGGTTCTTCAGCTACCTACAGATATTGGATGGGACATTACAAGGCAAAGTACATGGATTTTTGTGGGCTCCACTAATATTTATGGAGGTTGTTAGATCATTCTGGGTTTAATCACTGGAGTAACTATAGGGGATGCAGGGGATGTGGTTGACCTGGCCCAGGAGACTGAGGGGGCCCACAAGGCCTCTCTTCTCCATATAGGGAGCCTAGTACTATAAATAAAGCATTACAGTTGAGGGCCCCCTATTACAATTTTTGCATTGGGGCCCAAGAGCTTCAAGTTACACCTCTGCATTAAAGGGTTAAGAGAAGTTTCTTATGGTCACTTATCTATCCTCGATGCCATCCCAAACAAATATGTGCCCTCCAACTTTATGTATGTAAAAAAGTTAATGAATAGTTGAAAAAGAAGATGATTTGTATTTTGGAATGGCCGAATCAGAGTCTTGAGTTTTTCAACCCTACCGAGATGCTGTGCGATGACCTGATGATGATTGTGTAAACAAGGCATCCCAGAAATATTCTTGAATGGAAATACATTTCCAGGGAGGAATGATCCGAAGTTCCTCAACATTATGCAAATGTTATTTGCAGCTACAGGAAATGTTTGGTGGAGGTGATTGCTGCTAAAGATGGATACATAGGTTATTAAATTCAAGTGTTCACTTACTTTTTCTCTTCACCCTTTAACTGTTTGACCAGTGTTCTCAATAAAAGAGCAAGTAGAGTGTGCTGCTAGTCTAACGCACTACACTGCACTGTGGAAATTAGGTAATCTGAAGACTGCATTGGCTATTTTGGACGGCCAAAAACACAACCCGAAACCGGCAGATCAGAGGAACTTCAGAGAAGAACAACTGCGGGTAATGTACTTCCCACCCCCTACAGAACAGAATTTTATCCCAAAACCAGAGGGTCACTTAAAGAGCTGCAACATGGAATAGCAATCCTAGTGTCTACTCACTTTGCAGAGAACTACAACACAGCCATATTTACTTAAACAATGCTGTATTG